>NC_039482.1:15187907-15286167 GCF_003590095.1 Trichoplusia ni
TCTATGGCCAACTTACCACTTACTAATTGTCCATGGACGCGGCGACAGTGGTCCACCCTAGTGCCTAAACGTCAAGATGTGAGAGGCTACGTCACATTCCCTCTCGATCGCCATAACTGGCGGCTGCTGCCACGACTCCTAAGATGTAATTATACCCCAATCTTGGGTGAGTTTCTATGTTATTGCTAAACTAAGTGTGTGCCGTGTACGGGATAACCTACTTCATATTAATTTTCACATATTTAATCCCATTCTGCTTGTTCTGTTTCGCTTGCCTTGGCCGACCACGCGGTCTTAGGTTATCCCATGCATGTGGGCTGCATTGCCTTTGTTCTCAATAGTGTTAAGTGAATACTCAGTGTGCCTTCAGCTGTTACTACCTCCTGCCACCCCTTTAAAGGCTAAAATGAGCTCTGGATAGTGTAAGCACTTTATTGCATCAGCCTTGAGCACGTGTCATTGCACCCATCTGCCTTGTAAACCGCTGCGATGTGTGAGCTTTCCCTTTCCCTGCCTCTGTGCTGCCCTGGGGACCACTAGGGGAGCATCCACATCGCATGCGGGCCAACATCTTCGGCACCGCTAACCTACGCACCTCTATGCACGCTTCCAGGGGTCACCCTACGGGTTACCGCCGTCCCACTACCTTCTGCGGGTCCCGCTCTCCAGCCGGCGGCTAAGCACCTACTGGTGGCCGCGGCCGTTGTCACGCCAGCGACCCCAGCTTCTGGGCAGCTTCAGCCAGCTCCCGGGCCGCTCATCCAGCTTCCGTGCCGCTCAGCCAGCCTCTGCCCGCTCACCGGGCCGCTCAGCCATCTTCAGCCAGCTTCCGTGCAGCTTCAGCCAGCTCACCGGGCACCCTACATGGACCCCCCAGGGACGGTACCCCCTCACTCATATAAAAGCGAGGACTTAATTACCTGTGCCACAAACCCGCGACCTAGCCGGACCTAGTTCCATTAAAGACCTTTTTGGAGATCTACCTCTGGTTTTCTTTCTACCTAATTGGTTAACGGTCCGCACAGCCTACCTGTGCGGCCCTCACCGATACAGTGGCGCCCAATCTTTACTGGCACAGGTATTTAGGTTGTCGCTTGGCTGCATCGCAGCGGTATTATTTAAATTCAACTATAATCTACTATAATAATTTAATTTAATGAACATAATATAATCTAACACTATAATTTATTAATAATTAATTAAAGATTATAATTAATGTTTAACTAAGAATCAATACTATAATTAATTAATTAATCTCAATAATTGTTCTTATTGGTTATCCTTATAACTGATACTGTAATTATCAAAATATTTCATTAATTCTGTAAGTCTGTGTTGTAACACTCAACTGTGTAATTAGTTATAATCGAATCAGTTCCAATTGTTAACTACCACTCATCGGTTCTTGTTGTATAAAATGGGAACTCACCCAATCAATTTTATTCACCTAAGAAAAGCTGAACTTGCCTATGAAGTACTTATCAGAGGTGGAGTAACTGACACTTGTATAGAACTTAGAAAACAAATGAATTAATTAATAGACTTTTAACTATTTCACTTTAAATAATAACTTAAAACTTAATAAGGTTACATGTTCAAACTAATTAACTGTAAAGAATAACTTCAACACTTACCTTAAGAAAAATGTAAACATGCTTAACTTAATTATTTAACTATAAAAAATAACTCAAACTGACTTCACCCTAAATATTTTAAACTACCTACCTCAACTAAATACTTGATTTGACAGAACTAAAACTACATTGATAATAGCTAAACATACACAATAAAAAAAATCTAATTCTACTATACCCACCCACTACTATTACACATAGCTACTCTCTTATTTACACCTATTGGTCTACTCCAATAGTTTATATGATGATGGCCTACCCCATACATTGTATTACTGCATATTAAATATATACTTTGGACAAAGGTCCTACACCTTTGGTATCCTACAGAGCGGTTGATTACTCTTAAAATAAGCCCTAATCACAAACATAATTTAAATATTCTACTATTTATACTAAAGGTCCTACACCTTTGGTATCCTACAGAGCGGTTGATTACTCTTAAAAATAGCCCTAATCACAAACATAATTTAAATATTCTACTATTTATACTAAAGGTCCTACACCTTTGGTATCCTACAGAGCGGTTGATTACTCTTAAAATAAGCCCTAATCACAAACATAATTTAAATATTCTACTATTTATACTAAAGGTCCTACACCTTTGGTATCCTACAGAGCGGTTGATTACTCTCTAAATAAGCCCTAATCACAAACATAACTTATATATTTTACTTCTTTATCTTCAATCTATCAATAAGTAGCTAGTGGGTGGTTAGTAGAATTCATTTTTCTGGCGTTGTCTTTGCGAATGCTGTGGATCTTAAGGGATGATATATTTTTGGCAGAGCAGGTCTCTAGGACAACTACCCTTAAACGTTATATTTATCTAATTGTTACCATAATAATAATTATGTTTAACTACTATAATAAACCTTAATATTTAAAAATCGATTGGCTGAAAGCTGATGGTTGTTGCATGTATCCTAGTTATTGAAAATTAATTAAGGTATTTTTCGTGCCCTTGTATCTCTTCTACTGGAACCCTTCGGGTCACACTATGACACGTCATACTTACACTTACACTGTGAATCAAACTGAGTAGCTTATTTAAGCATGATGTTGCTGTAGTTTAAATGGAGGGCAGCGGTCAGTCCCTATATAGTGGTGATCGAGCGGTGAGATTCTAGCGGATTTTGTTGAGCAAAATCCTTTTTTTGCGGGGGGGGTACTGTAACGTCGCGTCTATGGCCAACTTACTAATTGTCCATGGACGCGGCGACAGTGGTCCACCCTAGTGCCTAAACGTCAAGATGTGAGAGGCTACGTCACATTCCCTCTCGATCGCCATAACTGGCGGCTGCTGCCACGACTCCTAAGATGTAATTATACCCCAATCTTGGGTGAGTTTCTATGTATATTGCTAAACTAAGTGTGTGCCGTGTACGGGATAACCTACTTCATATTAATTTTCACATATTTAATCCCATTCTGCTTGTTCTGTTTCGCTTGCCTTGGCCGACCACGCGGTCTTAGGTTATCCCATGCATGCGGGCTGCATTGCCCTTGTTCTCAATAGTGTTAAGTGAATACTCAGTGTGCCTTCAGCTGTTACTAGCCTCCTGCCACCCCTTTAAAGGCTAAAATGAGCTCTGGATAGTGTAAGCACTTTATTGCATCAGCCTTGAGCACGTGTCATTGCACCCATCTGCCTTGTAAACCGCTGCGATGTGTGAGCTTTCCCTTTCCCTGCCTCTGTGCTGCCCTGGGGACCACTAGGGGAGCATCCACATCGCATGCGGGCCAACATCTTCGGCACCGCTAACCTACGCACCTCTATGCACGCTTCCAGGGGTCACCCTACGGGTTACCGCCGTCCCACTACCTTCTGCGGGTCCCGCTCTCCAGCCGGCGGCTAAGCACCTACTGGTGGCCGCGGCCGTTGTCACGCCAGCGACCCCAGCTTCTGGCAGCTTCAGCCAGCTCCCGGCCGCTCATCCAGCTCCGTGCCGCTCAGCCAGCCTCTGCCCGCTCACCGGGCCGCTCAGCCATCTTCAGCAGCTTCCGTGCAGCTTCAGCCAGCTCACCGGGCACCCTACTGGACCCCCCAGGGACGGTACCCCCTCACTCATATAAAAGCGAGGACTTAATTACCTGTGCCACAAACCCGCGACCTAGCCGGACCTAGTTCCATTAAAGACCTTTTTGGAGATCTACCTCTGGTTTTCTTTCTACCTAATTGGTTAACGGTCCGCACAGCCTACCTGTGCGGCCCTCACCGATACAGTGGCGCCCAATCTTTACTGGCACAGGTATTTAGGTTGTCGCTTGGCTGCATCGCAGCGGTATTATTTAAATTCAACTATAATCTACTATAATAATTTAATTTAATGAACATAATATAATCTAACACTATAATTTATTAATAATTAATTAAAGATTATAATTAATGTTTAACTAAGAATCAATACTATAATTAATTAATTAATCTCAATAATTGTTCTTATTGGTTATCCTTATAACTGATACTGTAATTATCAAAATATTTCATTAATTCTGTAAGTCTGTGTTGTAACACTCAACTGTGTAATTAGTTATAATCTAATCAGTTCCAATTGTTAACTACCACTCATCGGTTCTTGTTGTATAAAATGGGAACTCACCCAATCAATTTTATTCACCTAAGAAAAGCTGAACTTGCCTATGAAGTACTTATCAGAGGTGGAGTAACTGACACTTGTATAGAACTTAGAAAACAAATGAATTAATTAATAGACTTTTAACTATTTCACTTTAAATAATAACTTAAAACTTAATAAGGTTACATGTTCAAACTAATTAACTGTAAAGAATAACTTCAACACTTACCTTAAGAAAAATGTAAACATGCTTAACTTAATTATTTAACTATAAAAAATAACTCAAACTGACTTCACCCTAAATATTTTAAACTACCTACCTCAACTAAATACTTGATTTGACAGAACTAAAACTACATTGATAATAGCTAAACATACACAATAAAAAAAATCTAATTCTACTATACCCACCCACTACTATTACACATAGCTACTCTTATTTACACCTATTGGTCTACTCCAATAGTTTATATGATGATGGCCTACCCCATACATTGTATTACTGCATATTAAATATATACTTTGGACAAAGGTCCTACACCTTTGGTATCCTACAGAGCGGTTGATTACTCTTAAAATAAGCCCTAATCACAAACATAATTTAAATATTCTACTATTTATACTAAAGGTCCTACACCTTTGGTATCCTACAGAGCGGTTGATTACTCTTAAAATAAGCCCTAATCACAAACATAATTTAAATATTCTACTATTTATACTAAAGGTCCTACACCTTTGGTATCCTACAGAGCGGTTGATTACTCTTAAAATAAGCCCTAATCACAAACATAATTTAAATATTCTACTATTTATACTAAAGGTCCTACACCTTTGGGATCCTACAGAGCGGTTGATTACTCTCTAAATAAGCCCTAATCACAAACATAACTTATATATTTTACTTCTTTATCTTCAATCTATCAATAAGTAGCTAGTGGGTGGTTAGTAGAATTCATTTTTCTGGCGTTGTCTTTGCGAATGCTGTGGATCTTAAGGGATGATATATTTTTGGCAGAGCAGGTCTCTAGGACAACTACCCTTAAACGTTATATTTATCTAATTGTTACCATAATAATAATTATGTTTAACTACTATAATAAACCTTAATATTTAAAAATCAATTGGCTGAAAGCTGATGGTTGTTGCATGTATCCTAGTTATTGAAAATTAATTAAGGTATTTTTCGTGCCCTTGTATCTCTTCTACTGGAACCCTTCGGGTCACACTATGACACGTCATACTTACACTTACACTGTGAATCAAACTGAGTAGCTTATTTAAGCATGATGTTGCTGTAGTTTAAATGGAGGGCAGCGGTCAGTCCCTATATAGTGGTGATCGAGCGGTGAGATTCTAGCGGATTTTGTTGAGCAAAATCCTTTTTTTGCGGGGGGGGTACTGTAACGTCGCGTCTATGGCCAACTTACTAATTGTCCATGGACGCGGCGACAGTGGTCCACCCTAGTGCCTAAACGTCAAGATGTGAGAGGCTACGTCACATTCCCTCTCGATCGCCATAACTGGCGGCTGCTGCCACGACTCCTAAGATGTAATTATACCCCAATCTTGGGTGAGTTTCTATGTTTATTGCTAAACTAAGTGTGTGCCGTGTACGGGATAACCTACTTCATATTAATTTTCACATATTTAATCCCATTCTGCTTGTTCTGTTTCGCTTGCCTTGGCCGACCACGCGGTCTTAGGTTATCCCATGCATGTGGGCTGCATTGCCTTTGTTCTCAATAGTGTTAAGTGAATACTCAGTGTGCCTTCAGCTGTTACTAACCTCCTGCCACCCCTTTAAAGGCTAAAATGAGCTCTGGATAGTGTAAGCACTTTATTGCATCAGCCTTGAGCACGTGTCATTGCACCCATCTGCCTTGTAAACCGCTGCGA
The DNA here is from genome assembly GCF_003590095.1 of Trichoplusia ni. Classification (NCBI taxonomy): domain Eukaryota; kingdom Metazoa; phylum Arthropoda; class Insecta; order Lepidoptera; family Noctuidae; genus Trichoplusia; species Trichoplusia ni. The sequence goes on from NC_039482.1 coordinate 15,194,017, forward strand.
TGTGTGAGCTTTCCCTTTCCCTGCCTCTGTGCTGCCCTGGGGACCACTAGGGGAGCATCCACATCGCATGCGGGCCAACATCTTCGGCACCGCTAACCTACGCACCTCTATGCACGCTTCCAGGGGTCACCCTACGGGTTACCGCCGTCCCACTACCTTCTGCGGGTCCCGCTCTCCAGCCGGCGGCTAAGCACCTACTGGTGGCCGCGGCCGTTGTCACGCCAGCGACCCCAGCTTCTGGGCAGCTTCAGCCAGCTCCCGGGCCGCTCATCCAGCTTCCGTGCCGCTCAGCCAGCCTCTGCCCGCTCACCGGGCCGCTCAGCCATCTTCAGCCAGCTTCCGTGCAGCTTCAGCCAGCTCACCGGGCACCCTACATGGACCCCCCAGGGACGGTACCCCCTCACTCATATAAAAGCGAGGACTTAATTACCTGTGCCACAAACCCGCGACCTAGCCGGACCTAGTTCCATTAAAGACCTTTTTGGAGATCTACCTCTGGTTTTCTTTCTACCTAATTGGTTAACGGTCCGCACAGCCTACCTGTGCGGCCCTCACCGTTACACCATCTTCCCCTCGACAACATATCAGACGATATTGCAAACTGTCATAAGCCCTGTGGGTTTCGTAAATACGTTGCAAACGATTGTCTCTGGACCGGATAACAATATCACGCCTTTCACATTCTTGGTCGACCAATACCACAGCAACTTCATTTGTGGATGGAGCATTATAACGCCTAGGATGTTCCTGAGTTGGACGCCTATCGGCATTTATAACAATTTTATAATTGCTATCATCATATCGAGGAAGAGCTTCTAGTGCCGATTTAAAACTGCATACATATGAATTAACCTGATGCAACATGTCTTGAAGTTGTGAAATTAGTTCAGTATTTAAATTCGGGAAATATTGATTTCTTATATTCGACTGTTCGTTGTAGTCGGATACGAAATATATTCGAAGAAACTTAGGTCGGTCTTCAGGCAAAAGGGATCCTATCAAATGGTAAACATGACCTTGTACCTTAAAAGTAGGCATGAAAGGACCTTTTGAGATTTGTTTAGCACCAAAGGATGTCATTTGAAACGCACTATTATAAGTGCGAATATTGTCTAAGAACTGTTTAGATTGCTCATGTTCCCCTAAAAGTAGTGATTTCAATGGTTCCGGCGGGTCTGCGAAAGAAGGCAAATTTATTTTGCCACCAGAACAACAGAAACCAGCCGACTCCTTACTCCACTTTGAAGCATTACAAAGAACACATACTATTGCCCATTAAAGAAGATGATCTGTAATCAATTGCGAGGTTATAAGCAAACCCACTTTTATATTTGTCGGACCACGCCACCGAAATTCTAGATTGATCATCTATGTGTAAATCTAAGTTGTCTGTCTGAGGTAAGACGGGCCTCTCGCTGTTCGTCCGTTTCGAGAGACCGAATATTTTCGATTCTTAATCTTTCATTAGACAAACTTATTAATCGATCTTGTCTCAAAGAATTGTAATGTTCACGTACCGACTCTATTCGTTGTACATGCTCATGTTCATCTTCAAGAGATCGAATAATATTATGGTGCACCCTATCATTTGTCAATTCTCGAGATAAAATATGATGTTCGCGATCAGCTGTAAGCCGTAGTTCCCTTTCAGTGAAGGTTTCTGACTCACGAGACAATGTATGACGTTCTCGGTCAGCTGAGAGCCGTAGTTCTCGTTGTGAAGCAGTTTCAGCTTCTCGGGATAACACATGTTGTTCTCGGTCAATAGTAAGCCTAAGTTCTCGTTGAGAAAAGCTTTGAGACGCACGTGATGTAGCTTGTCTCGCTCTGTCAGCTGCTAATCGCATCTCTCTCTCTGGAGAGCTTGCATTGGCTCGAGAAGTTGAGGCACTAACTCTCATAGAGTTTAATCGATGTGCTCTTTCCTCTGCTGATTCTTGAGAACGCGCATTTCTCATCCTCTTAGCATCTCTCGATTTTCGAGATAAAGATGGTCGTTTTTTAGGTGGCATTTTGTATTTTTAATTAACGGTATATTAAATATAGCTGTTGCCCGCGACTTCGTCCCCGTGGGTAGAAGATATAAGTTATGATTCATACCTGCCCTGTTTTTTTTACATTTTCCATTGTATCTTCGCTCCTATTAGTCGCAGCGTAATGGTTTATAGCCTAAAGCCTTCCTTGATAAATGGTCTATTCAACACAAAAATAATTTTTAAATTTGGACCAGTGTTTCCTGAGATTAGCGCGTTCAAACAAACAAACAAACTCTTCAGCTTTATATATTAGTATATATAGATTTGTATTTTTAATTAACGGTATATTAAATATAGCTGTTGCCCGCGACTTCGTCCCCGTGGGTAGAAGATATAAGTTATGATTCATACCTGCCCTGTTTTTTTTACATTTTCCATTGTATCTTCGCTCCTATTAGTCGCAGCGTAATGGTTTATAGCCTAAAGCCTTCCTTGATGAATGGTCTATTCAACACAAAAATATTTTTTCAATTTGGACCAGTAGTTCCTGAGATTAGCGCGTTCAAACAAACAAACAAACAAACAAACTCTTCAGCTTTATATATTAGTATAGACTAGCGATGATAGTCGATGATAATATTGCTGATTGGATTAGTTTCTTGTGCTAATCGCGTGCCTTCAGCAAAATCGCAACCACCTTCAAATTCATCTGTAATACCAATCTCATGGCTACCAATTGATATCTTCTTTACCACCCTCCTGTACTACTGCTACCTACTCTACTGGTACCGACCTGCTAGTAGTAACCCACATGAAATACTAGCACTGATCTCCTGGTACCGCCCAAATCAACAACTGCTACCTGCTCTCCTGGTACTGCCCTCATGTACTACCGCTACCTGCTCCCCAGACCTTCGTTTAAACCACGTTTTATGCCAATTACACCTCTTCCGCAAGATTGAACAACTTTCATATACATCTACCTACCTGCTCTCCTAGAAATAATAATAAGTGACCTTCCGCGAATAGCACTCTTTCTTACAAACGCACTCAGTATGGAATAATGGACGCTACGAATTACTCCTGGGCTATTAAGATGTATAAGAAATAGAAACAAATTACATCAAAAAGCTAAACGGGCCGCTACTAACCAAACGCTCCAGCTAACTTATAAAAGGTACAGAATTTTTTGAAACAATTTATTAAAACGTTTAAAAATTAGCTATGAGAAGAATAGATTTGCCTGTTGGTCTAGTGGTTAGTGACCCTGACTGCTATACCGGAGGTCGTGGGTTCGATTCCCGCCCAGGATAAATGTTGTGTGATGAGCATGATCATTTGTTCTGGTGTCTGGGTGTAATTTATCTATAATATGTATGTATTTAGAAATATATAAGTAAGTTTATCAGTTGTCTGGTTACCATAACACAAGCTCTGCTTAGCTTGGGATCAGATAACCGTGTGTGAGTTGTCCCAGGATTTATTTATTTATTTATTATTTATTAAAATCGGCAGGTAATAACAGTAAGCAGCTCTGGAAATACATAAAAGACACAACTTATTTGTCCAAAAACTGTGAATCAAGTTTGAATTTATTGCTTCCTAACATTTGCCCGCTACTATCAGCTAAAAATGTAAATAACTATTTCATACGTGTAGGGGAAACCCTCGCCGAAGGAATGCAAAATAGACATTGAACTGTACCTTTGCAATATACTGAAAGATCGTTTGTGTTACATTGATGAAAATGAAACGGCAAAAATCATTACAGGCCTTAAAGATGATTGTGCATTTGTATGAGACAATATAAGCAAAAAAACATTAAAAACCTTTAAGAACATTCTGGTTCCACCACTTACGAATAAATTTCATCAGTGCCTGGGTGATCCCTATTTTTAAATCCGGTAGCTAGGATATAGTCTCGAACTACCGACCAATATCTATACTGCCGTCAATATCTAAAATTTTGGAAAAAATCATAAACTTTAGATTAGTTGGTTTCATTGAAAGAAATAATCTCTTTTCCTCGTCGCAATTTGGTCTCAGACCAAAATTGTCAACAGCTGATGCAGTACACGAATTAACTGATTATGTTGCACCACTCCTTCGCTCATGCATGCGCATTCGCGTCGTGGGACAGAATACCCAAAAAATGTTTCTGGTGATAATCTTGACGATCACTTTTTGACGATATTTCACCTGGTAGTCGATGTGTGAATAAATATTAATGAGAACAGTATAATTATTCATTCTCATTCAAACTTCGACCTACTAAAACCATGAAATTTGTGAAACAACCTCAATCGCTTCGCATTAACACAATCTGCAAGGAAGTTTGTAAGACCGATTTTCGTCATAGCGAATTACTGCCTAATAAAATACGATGCATCATATGCGGGCCTCCCAACTGTGGAAAAACAAATTTATTAATTGGTCTCTTATTACATGAAAATGGTTTAAGATTTCATAATGTGTATATATATTCGAAAACACTCCAGCAACCGAAATATGTTTTCTTAGAAAAGGTTTTACACTTTGTACCACTTATTTCGCTTCAGAAATATCAGGGAAATGAAGAACTAAGGGTTCAAGACGCAAAACCAATTTCTGTAATTATTTTTGACGATGTTCCTTGTGAAAATCAAAATAATATGCGTGATTACTTTGCTATGGGAAGACACAAGAACATTGATGCTTTTTATCTGAATTAAACATATAGTAAAATTCCTAAGCAGTTACTTACTTACATACTTTTTAAGCAAGATGATATCAATTTAAGACATGTCTATGAGGAGCACGTTAACACAGATATGACTTGGATAGAATTCCAAAAAATGTGTTCAGAAATTTGGAAAGAACCTTTTAATAATGTTGTGATTAATAAAGATTATTCTAAAAATAAAGGTTATTATAGAAATCAATTTGACACTTTTGTGGTATTCGATTAAAGCATATTTAAGTTGAATATTTATATGAAATCCTTACTATTCATATAGCACTCATTCAATCACTATCTCGTTAAAACAATGGAACAATCAATGAAGAAGCAAATTGTAAATGCTGCAGAAGCTGTAAAGAAAAAAGTAAAAATGATGAGGAATATTGACGTCGACAATAAACAAGCATTGGAAAAAGTTTTCAAGCCCATGACAGAACCTCTTAAGTTAATTGCCAATGCCAATAATCTTTCTCTGCGTGCCAAAGAAGACAAAGAAGTCAAAGTACCATACAAACAAAGTATAATGCAAAACAATAAAGGTTGTCTAAAAAATGACGGCGATCAAGTTGAATCTCAATCTGATACAGACATGTTTCATATCAATCACTTAAAGAAAGCAATCAAAGTTGTGATACATCATCCTGGTCAATGTCATCAGAAGCATTATCAGATGTTCCCTTCGGTGTCAGAGTAGAAAACGGGAAATTAACGTTAGGTTCAGCTCGCATTATAATTAATGATGAATATATTGTACTAGTTGGACGCAAATATTCAAGTACACCTGGTCTAAAATAGCTGCTGCTAAAAAAGACGTGAATTTAAGTTTGGTTTCAGACACTGATTCGCAAAATTATAAATCAATGCTAAATCATACCAATGCTCATCGACGAGACTACGATCTAAGTAAACCAATAAAAAGTAACAAAGGAAAAAAATATTTACAAATTATAAAACCGCTTTTTAAACTTTAAACACACAAAGGAAAAGGACTATCTTTAATGAAAACATGGAAGAAAAACGTAGATTATGTTTACTGGGACAATCCAAATGAATTGGTGGAGAGGTTAAAATTACTTATTGCGTCCCGCGATGCAGGCAACACTGGATTAGACAATTAAATTATATATCATTGAAGAATTGCGTGAAAGTAAAATTATAAACACTTGAATAAATGATTTTGATTGAACAATATTTTATCATTTTAATATTAACCATTGAATAAAGTACACTCGAGAGGAGCTCGTGGCTAAGCTGTAACCGCATAAGTGAATCGATCACAGGTTAAGCTATGCTTGACGCGGTTGGTCCGTAAATGGGTGACCATCTTTGTCATAACGAGTTCCTTCGTGTTTCGGAAGGCACGTTAAATTGTGGGTCCCGGCTGATATTCCTACATCTCTGACAGTCGTTACAGGTAGTCAGAAGCTTGAAAAGTCTGACAACCAGTCTAACCAAGGGGTATCGTGTTGCCCAGGTAACTGGGTTGAGGAGGTCAGATAGGCAGTCGCTCCTTGTAAAACACTGGTACTTAGCTGAAACCGGTTAAACTGGTAACCGACCCCAACATAGTTGGGAAAAGGCTAGGCCAATGATGAATGAATAAAGCACACTTTTAATATGAATGTAGATAAATTCGAACTTATATTCACAAAAGAATGTGTCTGTCAGAACTCTTTGATTGTTATGATAATGCCTTAACAAAGTCAGACCGCGGAGAGTTTGATTTAAAAGCTTCAAGATTGAGAAGGTTAAGATCACCCATAGAAGCAGACGATGCTGCTAATAAGGATTATGTGGATCATTCTGAAGGTAATCTGAAGAAAGAATTAGATAAACTGATTGGTCAATTGCGACATTATGTTCAACTCGATATACAAGCAAAGATTTCAGAAGCTTTGTCTCATTTAGAAGACAAGTTTTATACCCAATCAGAAATTGATAAAGTTCTTAAAAAACCTTCGAAATGACAAAACAACAATTAACGAAATACATAAACAAGCACGACAAAATTTTCTTTGAAGACCTGTTATTTTGAAGGGAATAGATGACTAATGGCAAGCGGATCTGATTGATATGCAAAATTTTAAAAAGTATAATAGAGGTTTTAACTACATCTTAGTGGTGATGGACGGCTGCTCAAAATATGCCTGGACTGTGCCTTTAAAATAAAAAAAATAAAATATGTGTAACTAACGCATTCAAATCTATACTACACAGTAGTAATCGTCAACCTGTTAATTTACAAACCGACATGGGAACCGAATTTTACAATATAACATTTAAAGCTCTGATGAAAACCTAAAATATAAATCATTACTCTAATTACGTAGCTTGCAGCCGAAGGTTCGAAAAAAAACCAAAGTTACTTATAATTAATTTAATTAAAGAGAAAAGAAATTACAATTAAACTTATGTGAAACCTATTCGATGCTAGAATATGGAATGACAATTTTATAATTAAAATGAATAAAATCAGTTAGCTGTGTCGGCGATTCATCGCCGAACGGACGTCATCAGTGCACCTGCACTTTCGCTGCGTCGGCGATTGATTCTTGTATTGAGTAATCGCGCAGCTGCATTTTTAATGTCTCGGCGTTTCTGTCTTAGTTTCCATAACTATATGAATTAGCTGCGTCGTCGATATCGGTTAGGGTTCCGTACTTAACACCTCCACCCGTAGAACAGCAACTATTTTGTCATATTAAGGGAAAATGTTGCTGGGACCTCTTTATGGTTCTTGGTCACCTCTTCGTATGTGTGGATCTTAAGAGTTTGCTGGTTCTCTTTGTTTTCCGAAGTTATATTCCAACATCTGTATTTGCGGCTTATCATGAATATAACTATGATTGCTGCGCATACTACTATAGCATAAAGGGGTATCGTTGTATGGTATAGTACAGATGACTGAGTTTTCTCTAATTCTATTGGTTTTTCTAATAAGATTTTGTTCTGGATGCTGTGAAGTTCTTCTAGGTTTATCGATCTGGAGCTAATGTGAGTGAAGGCCTCAGTCTTGTTCGATTCAGCGTAGGGAATCTTCGATAATTTTAGGGGTTGACCCTTTATTTCATTTCCGTCATTAATTATGGTGAATTCGGGTGTCTGGATATAGCAATCTACAGGTATAGTAATGAGATAGCTTCCTTGTAGCGTATTGAAGTCTTTTCTGCCGCAGGTCAGTTGTACTTTTGTGGGTCGTGGTAGTGAGAGTACGTAGTGTTGGTCGTCCAATTTCTCTATCGCTCCTTTAGTTATTGAGATTCTGGTTAATTGGCAGGTATCCTTTAGAGTTTGTCGGGTGATTAGTTCCTGGATACAATCAGGTTCGGTGCGGACTTGATGACTTATCTTCTTTTCACAGAGATAGATGCTGCTGTACTTCGGGCATTCAGCCTCTATGTACACGAATGATTTCTCGGTTGTTGCTATATAAGGAGTAGGGGGTACAAGGGTTAGTTGTTTTTCATTAGGGAAAATGGATAATTTATATAAATCATATATATCATAGGAAACAATAGGAAATTTGTAGATTATTACTATTCTTTTCCCAACAAAATATGAACCTGGTTTAATCAAGTCGTAGTATTCTCGTAATTCTAAGTTTATTACTTGATCTGGATTATATAAGGATTTTAACTTATCTAGCATAGATTTTAAGACATTTATATCTATCATTGAGTGATGGGTACTAGATGAATGTATGAAAGCTAAAATATTCTCTATCCTAATTATCTCTAGCATTATATCTTCTACATTATTAGTTATTATACCTAATATTTGAGAGAACTTGGTAAATCTTACTAAATTATAATCTTTGAGGGCATCTCTCTCTAAGAGTAATTCTAGGGATGCATTAATCTTTGTCTGATTTGATGCTAATTGTTCTAAAACACTATTATGTTTAGACATCCATTCTTTACACAAACTGATATGATTATTGAATTCAGAAGTTACCCTATAGTCATTTTCTTGCAAGATTTTAAGGATTTCATCATATTTTATAGTATCTTGATAATCTAAATTGCCTGTAACACTTTTTATTACTGATCCTAAACTATCTATCAAACCTCTTTTAACTCTTACAGGTTCTAGCGATTTTATTTGATTTAGTACCTTGTTAAGTTTGTTAGTAAGGTAATCGATTTGATATTCGTAGATAGTGTATGCCCCATTACTAAGTTTAGTCTTAAACATCTCAATTTGAGCTTGTACAGACTCTATCTTGTCTTCAATATCAGTCAGTTCTATAAATTGTACAAAAGAGTGGTAATGTGTCGTTAATCTGGTTGGTCCTAGTTTGTATGGCAATAGTCCTAGTCCGTCAGCTAAAGTCTCAAGTCTTATGTCTTGAGGATGCGTCGCCGGTATTATCAGTAGTAGTAGGCTCCTGTAACAATTGGTTACTTTTAGGTACTCGTTTCAGCCGCGCTTTAGCAACAAGGAAGTGGAAGTGTATATATGGATTGGTAGGTCGGCTAGGACTGTGTCTTGTGTGTAACGTGGGACGACTTTCTGACGACTGGCGAGGGGGTTTCTGATAAAAATCTGTTGTTGAGGGACATATTCTATTTCGGATTCACGTGATTTATTCCTATTTTCAATTAAAGCTGTCCGGTTTGCAAGAGAAGATTCATTCATTATATCGTACACCTGTTTTATCCGTTGTCTATGATTCTGTGCATATTGCTGGAGGATATGTTCAGTAAAGTCAATGTTAATTGGATCTCGTGGGTCAAAATGTCCATTTAATAAGTCGAAAGGCCTACACTTGGTAAAGCTATGGATGGAGCTATTGTATGCTATGATAGCATATGGCATGAGATTAATTACTGGCTCATTTTTATGTTGTAATTTAAGGATTCTAATATGTTCTAGTAATGTCGAGTGAAAGCGCTCTATGTTGCCATTATAGTTTGGACTGTGGGGTAGGGTTTTATGATGAACAATTTTATGGATACGTGTGAATTCAGAGAACAATTGGTTCGTGAATTCTGTGCCATTGTCAGTTATGACAGTCATGGGTCATCCATGGTGAGTGCAGAATTTTAATAGGGATTGAATGATACTTATGGCCGTGCCATCTCGTAAATGATATGCTTGTCCGTATTTCGTAAAAGTGTCAATAAATGTTGCGTATTTTTCCGAATCGACTGTGAATAGATCCATGTGGATAGTCTCTAATGGTTTCGTAGCTGGTGGCACTATATTAAAACACGGTCTGACTGGGTTTCTATCATATTTAGCCTGGCCGCAGATGGTGCATTCGTTAATATATTTAGCGATCTGTTCCTTCATTTTTGGCCCAGTAATATTTTCGCGAAAGAGCTAAATAGCACTCGTTTATACCACGGTGATTGGTTTTGCCATCATGGTAATGTTTGATAATATCCTGTTGCCGCAAGTATTCTTTAACATTTTCCAATTCTATCTTAGTTAATACCAATTTAAGGGAAGAACTTTTGAATTTATCTTGTATTATTGGTACTATTGAATACATGGCTAAAGGTGGGTTTATTAATATAGCCGTTTTAACCTTCGGGTTAACGTACTCTTTAATAGCATTGATAACATCTGACTCTAAATTTGATTCTGAAATCTGAATTGCCGTTCTGGTATGTCCTTCAAAAGGTTTAGTCACTATAGGTCTTCGTTTGATGTCACCAACTATTGTGAAGTGGATTTGTCTGTGAAATTTGTTAAGAGGCTCGTCGGTAATAGGGACTTCCAAAATGGGCTGTTCGTCACTAGTATGTACAGTGTCGGTTGAGGAGTTAGGTCTGGTCTGGTCGTCTGGTAAATTTAATTGATCAGGGCTTTCTCTCCTAGGATGCCCATTATTAGAACGCAAAGTGTCAGTCGAAGGGTTAGCAGGATGGATTGATGGTTCTGAGGTGTTATTTATCATTGAACTTAACTCTTTGATGTTTTCAATTACTGAGTTAATGTCATCGGTCTCTATGGTATGAATTTCTATGCGCGAAAGGGCATCAGCATTGGTGTTAGACCTTCCCTTCTTATAAACTACAGTGAAGTCGTATTCACTGAGTTTTAGCCGCCATCTGGTCAATCGAGAGTTCGGCTCTTTTAGGTTAACCATCCATTGTAATGGTTTATGGTCGGTTAATATTTTAAACTTCCGGCCAAATAGATAAGGCCTAAAGTACTTTGTGGCCCATACTATAGCTAACAATTCTTTTTCGATTGTGCTATAGTTTAGTTCACTTTCATTTAGTGTACGAGAAGCGTAACACACTGGTTTGTCAGATCCTATAGGTCCTTGGGATAATACCGCTCCAATAGCGACATTTGAAGCGTCGGTTGTAAGATTAAATTCTCTTGTAAAATCGGGGTATTGTAGGATGGGATCATTAGTAAGTAAGGTTTTACATTTATTGAAAGAATTAACGTACTCGGGGCTATGGACTACTTTATTACCCTTCTTGAGACAAAGAGTAAGGGGCTTTGTAATACGTGCAAAGTCCGGTATGAATTTTCGGTAATAACCAATTAGGCCTAAAAACTGTTTGATTTCTTTTGGTGTGTTTGGTATAGGATACTTTTCAATGGCTGATATCTTGTCGGGGTTAGGCTTAATGCCATCTTTACTAATTATATGCCCAAGGTATGCGGTTTCTAGCTTCAAGAATTCTGACTTGTCCATCTGAATTTTGAAGTTGGACTCCCTAAGTCTTTGAAAAACGCGTTCCAGGTTATCCAGGTGTTCTTGGAGGGATGAACTTAACACGATGATGTCATCTAAATATACCAGACAAATGCTGTTTTGTAGGCCCCTAAGAACATTGTCCATTACTCGTTGGAACGTTGATGGTGAATTTTTTAAACCCATAGGCATTCGAAGAAATGCCCATGTTCGACATTGAACGCGGTCTTAGGTATGTCTTGAGAGTCCATTTCAACCTGGTAAAATCCACTTGCTAGGTCTAAGGTCGTGAAGTATTGGCATCTGCCTAACTTGTCTAAAACGTCAGTGATGTTGGGTATGGGGTATTTGTCATCTAATGTCTTGTCGTTCACTTTACGAAAGTCAACCACGAGACGCCACTTTTGTTTACCTGAAGCGTCCATTTTCTTAGGTACAACCCAAATGGGTGAGCTCCATGCAGAGTCGGAAGGTCTGATTATTCCTTGCTCCAACATTTTTGTTATTTGGTCCCTGACTTCTTGTCTGTGAATGAAAGGATACCGATAGCTTTTGGTATACACGGGTACCTCGTCGGTTGTACGAATTCTATGTTTGATTTTGTTTGTAAATGTCAGTGGTTCCCCATCAATATAAAATACATCTGCGTACCGACTAGACAGTGTCAAGAGATTGATTTTTTCCTCTTCATTAAGATGGTCTGTACGCAGTCGCGACAACACATCGTTTATCCTGGTTTTATTCTCAGTTTGAGTGCATTCAATGTTGAATATATCTGCACAGGCGGGCTGATCTAGGTAAAATATGACATCATTGGATGAGGGGTTTTCTATCTCTACATAGCCTCGACCATTAGTTACGGTAGTAAGGCATTCGTGTAAAATGCAATTACAGAAAATCTGTTCATCTACTAAAACGTCTTCCTTTAGGGGCATTAATAGGTATTTTAATTATTTTAGAACTCTTAGCTGGTATAATGTCTTCGTATAGGTTGACATTGCGAGAGTTGTATAACTTAGTCTGGTTTGTTGCGTTTCGAGTTATCAATTTAAACTCCTTTAGATTAATATTGGCTTCCCATTGGGATAATATATCTAAACCTATTATCCCGTCAAAGTATTCGTGAAAATGGTATATGAAGAACTTAATACAGTCACTTTCATTGAATTCATTAAAACTCGGCAACGTTATAGAGTAGTCACTTCGGCTAACCCCATGTATATTTGTTATTTCAAAAGGGTCATAGTTAAGGCGGTAGTCAGAGAAGAAATTCTGTACGGCTTCAGGGCTTATGAATGACTGGTTAGCTCCAGTGTCTATCAAGAATTTTAAAGGGGGTTTAGAAATTTCTATGTACGGTAATTGTCTCTGGGTTTGCAAATTAATATCTATCCTTGCTCTTTTAATATCTTGTCCGAACGAAAATCCGGGGTTTGGCCTACGTGGCTGGGCCCTGGTTGTGGTTCAGTCTCCTGTATTATTTGATTATCATAAGTTATATCATTAGACGTCATATTAGTATTATAGTCATAGTTGTAAGGGGTATTATAGTCGTTAAAGTCTGTATAACATTCATATTCAGGCTCATAGCAATATTCAGCAGAATAATAGGCATTATCGGGCGACGAGAATTCGTTAAGGTTAATTTCACGTGTCTTAAAATAGTTGTTAGGTGGTGGGTTACCAAATTTACGCCAATCGTGACCTGATGCCATAGGTAGTGCTCTAGGGGTAAAATGTTGAACGCCACTCATAGGTTTTGGACCATTATTTGGTGGGGCGTTATTTTTAGGCTGTAATCTGAACATGTTACTTTGGGGATGGTAATTAGTAGGCTGTGCCTGGAACATCTGCTGGGTTCGCGTAGGGAACCGGTTTTGTTGTTGGCTAGGCATGTTAAATTTAAAAGCTTGGTTTGGCTGTTGATAGGGACATTGCTGTGCCATCGGTGCTGGCCAATTAGGTACGGGGTGTCGTGGAATACTCTGAGTATTTAACGGTAAATTGAAGGGCGTAGTCTTAGGGGCATGGTGTGCCTTGGACCATCGTTCCGTGACTGCAGGTACATGATGTTTAATTCTTCCTGCACGTACTCAAGAGCTTTTCTATTGAGTCCGGACGCATGCATCGTATACGCGATCCTAACGGTTCCTTTAAACCTCGTACAAAAGCCTGCATAGCTACCTTTTTATAAAGCGTTCGCTTAGCCTCAATAGTCGTCTGTAAGGTCTCGTGTAAGGTCACGTATGTCATCATCGTGCTAAACAGGGTTTGACATTGATCGTAAAATTCCTGTGGGGACTTGTTACCCTGTGAAGCTAACGAAAGATCATTATATAAAGCCGTTTCGTCTCTTTGGTCTGAAAAATTATTGATCAGAGTTCCTCTAATGCCTGCCCAAGTTTCCGGGATACCGTTCGCATTAATACTGGAAGCGGCAGACCCTGTGATTTTATTTAAAATCCCGTTCAGTAGACATAGATTGGCTAACTCACTACCTGGTTCAGGGCTAGCGTATTGAGTTACGATTCGATCACAAATATTAATAAACCTCGTCAATACATTATGGTTACCATCGAACTCTGGCACAAGGCGTAAGGCCTTATAGATTACATCAGGGTCGTAAGGCATTTTTACTTCGAATAAACTACTCAAATCACAATCTAAATCACTATCTAATTCTCTATAACTATCTACTATATGCCGGCGAGCCTGTCTCGATGCAGGATCCCGGGGGTGAACTTTTCCTGGTCGAAAAATCTTGGGGGTGATAAGGACAAGATAGGAAGCAACACGAGAAAGATTCTAGTGTACTTAAATATAACAATTCATCTCTGAATCTTCTTCGTGAATCGAAGTCTGGATTCTCCACTCGGCGCTGCAGCTTCGTAGATTCAGGATTCTCGTACCGGGGCTTGATAGCCGCCCGGGCGACACGCGAACGCGAATATCGATGAGAGATGCTTCTAACCGCTCGCGAATCGGCCCGCGAGAATCCTACCGACTGCGCCAATTACGTAGTTTGCAGCCGAAGGTTCGAAAAAAAACCAAAGTTACTTATAATTAATTTAATTAAAGAGAAAAGAAATTACAATTAAACTTATGTGAAACCTATTCGATGCTAGAATATGGAATGACAATTTTATAATTAAAATGAATAAAATCAGTTTGCTGTGTCGGCGATTCATCGCCGAACGGACGTCATCGGTGCACCTGCACTTTCGCTGCGTCGGCGATTGATTCTTGTATTGAGTAATCGCGCAGCTGCATATTTGATGTCTCGGCGTTTCTGTCTTAGTTTCCATAACTATATGAATTAGCTGCGTCGTCGATATCGGTTAGGGTTCCGTACTTAACACTCTACATATTCTACCAAAAAGGCTTCGATCGTTGAAAGATTTATCAAAACAATAAAAAATAATTTGTTACAAGTACAATTAAGTCGTAGTTATGAGATTATTACGTCACATACTGGTTCAAACTACAAAATGACGCCAAAAACTTTCGAGTTCTGCTAGTTTTGGCGTTTTGAAGATATTCCTGCGCCCGCGCTCACGCCTCCACTCCGAGGACTGGACGATACATGACTGGCAGCTTTAGGGTGTCTCGCCAACAGGGTGTCTAACGCAGCCATAGTGGTAACCTTATGACACTCCTTCTGCGATCTTATCTATAATTGTGCCATCTTGGGTCCAACGGGCTTGCATCCCGAAATGCTGTCGTGCTTTGGCGAAGGTTGCTTGCCTGGGCTTCCCTTACCGCTATAGAAGACCTTCTCAATTTGGACTTGGAATTCCATACCGCATTCCTGTCAGCGACATTGGAGAACCAGACAAGTAGCCGTCGGTGATGCTCCTCTCCACGGGCCCCGATTCTGTAGCAGGCACTAATTGAATGAAATGAGTTGGTCAGAGCCATCTTCTTGGTGAGGATGTTGTTTACTGCAGTCACATTGTCATCTACTTCAGATTCCTGCAGACCCAAGATAAGAAGAGCTTTTCTGCGGTGACTTGTCTCTATGATATCAACGGTGTGGACACAGTCACTTATTTGCTGACGCAGCAGACTGAGCATACTGAACATTAACTCCCTGAATGTCCGGAACTCTTCAGCCACTTTAGCCACAGTGTCTTTTGCTGTGCTGGTGGTCAGCTGTGCCTCTAGTTCAGCCATCCTTTTATTGAAAGTCTGCCCAAGCTTAGCTTGGACTTTCTGAATGTCACTGAGTTGAGACATATTGATTTCAGTGAAAGTGATGCAAGTGTGTGCTGGTGGGTGGCGTCAAGAGTATCAATTCATGTTGAGTGATACCAACGTTAGCACTGATTTATTATAACTTTGTAAGCACAAAACTATTAATTTAACTTGTAAAAGTGAAAACAAACTATGTATTTAATTCTAATAATTAAAGATTTTTAAAATTTTATGCTTGCAGTGTCTTACACCTACCCGAAATATTCTTGACCAATCATCTTTATATCATGCACTAAAACATCGCTGGCTTGCTGACTAAATGCGATAGTCTTGCAGTCTGTCACAATGACTTAGTTGATAGAAACATAGATGTGGATGTGGTATGCATTACAGAATACTTTATGTTATAAACCTATAAAAAACACCTGAATTTAAACAACGACTGTTTAGTGGCCTGTTATTTATTTATTTATTTATTTATTTAATCTTTTACGTACAATTGTGGTACATAAGGCGGACTTAATGCCGCGAGGCATTATCTACCAGTCAACCTTTGGGTATAATAAAAGACAGTTGGGATAGGTACAACAGTAGAAAACGAAACAATTAAAACTACTACTTAATATAGCTATCGCTAATTATAAACAATACGAATACATATGAAAATATATAACTATATACATAGATGATATTAGATATATAATTTAATAGATGTACTTAGATATAAATAAAATATACGTATGTTGGTGACAAAACGTACATTGCACCGTGAGCTACTGCGACGACCGGAGCAAGACATCGGCTTGCGGGGAGCGGGGGACGAGGCGTCGCGATTTTTCCGCCGCCCGCGCCGCGACCATTCACTGATTTTGCTTATACGACACGGACCATACGCGCGCGTTCTTATTATCCCAATATACGAACCCACAATAGTTACAGTCCGCTATTTTATTTCTACCACATCTGAGTATCGCCAACATAGTGGTCCTCTCTCCGTGAAGAAAGATTTTAAGGACGTCTTGAGGCCTTTTGGAGAATATCCCGTGTCAAGAAATCAAGAAACTTTAACGAGTCGTACGCGCCGCCGGCCAATACGCGACGACCTTCGAGAAGGTCAAGGAAGGACATTTGGAGGACGAAAAAACCGTCAAGTCACTGTGGACAAAGGACAAGACATCTTGTGAGTTCGTTCCTATTTATTCCTCTTATTCCATCTTCTCTCTGCTTAAAGATCTGAAGTAAAGTCAAACACACCCTTCCTAGCACTATCAGATCATGAAACGGGTCAAACCATATCGTTTGAGTCCTATTGTCGTAATGAAATGCAAAGCAAACAATTCTGGTTTGAAAAAAGACGAGACTACAGCACCGAAAACATAAACAAGTTTTTAGAATGCATTAATGAACTCTCATTTAATGATGTTTATGAAACAGAAAATGTTGATGAAGCTTTCAACATCTTTCACGACACTCTGATACTTTTTTACAACTTATGCTTTCCGATAATAAAAGTAAAAAATATTAATAAGCCAATCAAAAATAAATGGATAACGAGAGGCCTAAAAAAAGCTTGCATAAGTAAAAGGAAGCTATATCAGGTTTACCTTAAATCATCAACAAATAAAAAGGATAATTTGAAAAAGTATAATATATATAGTAAAATATTACAGAAATGTACACTACAGGCTCAGAAAATGCAGAACACTAAGTTCATCACGAAATCAAAAAATACATGCAAAGCTTCTTGGCAAATTATAAAGACTAATTGTGGGCCAGAAAATAATCAAAAGGATATAAGTAAAATTAAATACGATAATACAGAATTGACCGATCCAGCAGATATAGCGAATACTTTTAATGACTTTTTTATAAATATAACGCAGAATAATAAAAGAAAAAACTTTAACACACAACATAATTTTAATACGAATACAAATACTATATTTCTGAGCCCTATTGATGATAGTGAAATTCAAAAAATTATCAATTCACTTAATAATACCAATTCGACAGGATATGACGGATTTAACACAAAAGTGCTCAAGAAATGTTCCAAAAAACTGTCAGGTCCAATTTGCCATGTTGTTAACTTATCATTTTTTGAAGGCAAGTTCCCAACTCGACTAAAATATTCTGTAGTAAAACCACTCTATAAAAATAAGGGGGAAAAAAATTATATGAATAACTATCGCCCGGTAACGTTGATTCCAATATTGTCAAAAATATTTGAAAAATCTTTTTATGATACTTTGTATAATTTTCTTATAAAATATAAAATTTTAAAGCCGGAACAGTTCGGTTTCAGGAAAAACTTCACAACAACCTTAGCCTGTTTTAGTCTAGTTAAAAGTATAACGGAGTTTCTAGATAGAAAAATACCTATCATATCTATATTTCTTGATATGTCTAAAGCATTCGATTTCGTTTCCCATAATATCTTGCTACAAAAACTCGAAAAATACGGCATCCGAGGTAATGCTCTAAAATGGATCGAGAGCTACCTGTCAAATAGATATCAATGTGTAGAAATAATGCATACTTCAAAAAATCAAAAAACCGCACAACAATCTGATTTTAAACTGAACAGCTGTGGTGTACCGCAAGGCAGTGTTCTGGGCCCTCTGCTTTTTCTACTGTATATAAATGATTTACCGGACTCCACAAAATATAAATGTGTGCTATATGCAGATGACACCACTCTCTTGATTAATTGTGTAAACAAAAATACGTATAATAATGAAATAAATGAGAGTTTAAATAATATAATTAAATGGCTCGATGATAATAATTTGAATATTAACATAAATAAAACAAAAAATATTCAATTCAAAACGCGTAATAGTTATCCACCTAAATTAAATATTACTCAAAACAATACAATTATAGACATGGTTGAGTCAACGTCATTTTTAGGTATAAATATTGATCAATATTGTACATGGAAACAACATATAGATAAAATTTGCAAGAAATTGGATAGCTATGTATATGTATTAAACAGCCTTAGACAGGTAGCTACAATCAAGGCGACTCTTTGGGCCTATCATGGTTACGTTTCTTCCATCTTACGCTATGGAATAGTAATTTGGGGTAACTCTGTTGAACAAATAAGAGCTTTCAGAGCTCAAAAAAATGTGTCAGGTCTGTATGTGGAGCTGATTATCTAGACAGTTGTGTACAACTTTTCAAAAAATATAATATTCTACCTCTACCATGCCTGTATATTTATGAGATATGTGTATTTGTTTATAAAAATCAATACTTATTTGAAAATGCCTGTAATATCAATAATAGACATAGTAGAAATAAATATAAACTTCATATACCAAAACAACGCACAGCAATGTTCAGTAAAAACTCGTATTGCATGGCTATTAGAATTTATAATAAATTACCTAATAACTTTAAAAATGAAACATTGAACATATTTAAAAAACAATTATTTGCCATGCTGATTGATAAGTGTTACTACACTGTAAATGAATACTTAAGTGATACAATGTAATATATGTGTTAAAATATGATTGTATAATGTAATGATAATTTTTCTCCTGAAATTTATCTATAAAATATTTATACATCCTTTCGCGTTATATAATTTTGGCCTATATTTGTTGTTTTTTTTTTTAGTTTATAAGTTTAAGATTTGTACACCAGTAATGGTAGAATACAAGATACTAGTTATAATATGTAACACCTTAATGCACTGTTTTCTAACAAATAAATTTATCTTTCTTTCTTTCTTTCTATTAAAATTCATATTCTTCCTTCTAAATTTCATACCCATTTTGCTAAAACTTGAGTCATTGCTTTGTGCAGGCTTCATGCGTTACTATTCATTCATTATTATCTACGCTGTTATCTATAATATTTTAGCCGTTGATTTCATTGTCAATTTCTTTGTGCGCTAATCACCCACGGTCGTAAAACTCGAGCGTTGAGTGCCTATTGCATGAATCATCTTGTTTACTTCAAATCGAAATGCATAGTCATTGAGCTTAGCAAACTGGTTTAATTTTTTGCTTACATGATAATATCTTAGTAACGCTGCATAGCTCGTTAGTTTAAATCAGCTGTTACCATTATCGAGTTAAGGTTTGCTTTGTGATCATGTCTGAACTTAAAACTTTAATTAAAAAACGCTCAGCTATAAAATCAAAGCTCACTATTTTTGGCAATCATATTAAATTAATTGAAACTTCTAAACCCTTAACGGAGTTACAAATCATAGATTTACAGTGCCGTTTACGAAAAATTGAGCCCTTATGCGAGGAATTCGACACCTTACAGACTGATATCGAGGTCCTTTCTGACGAGCCACCAGTCGACGAGGTACCCGCGGAGCGTGTGCAGTTTGACAACGATTACTATCCGCTTGTGGCCCGAGCTAAGATCCTGCTTGCTGGCGGGAGGAAGGACAGCGAATCTGTTGCGGAGTTCAGCGACGCAGAATCGGGTGGGCGAGTGAGAAATTTAGTTAGGTTGCCTAAAATTGACCTTCCACATTTCAGCGGTGGCTATCAGGACTGGCTCGAATTTAAAGACACATTCCTTTCTCTTATACACAACAGTGATCGCATAGATAATATTAATAAATTCCATTATTTACGGGCTTCTCTTCAAGGAAATGCCGCTCTGATTATTAAGAACATCGACTTTAAAGGTGATAACTATAAAATTGCATGGGAATTATTGTGTGAACGATTTGATAATAGCCGCTTACTAGTAAATAATCACTTACAGGCTTTATTTAACATAGAACCCATTCATTCAGAATCAAGTAAGTCGATTCAAAATCTTATAGATATAACTAACAAGAACATTAGGGCTCTCGCATCATTGAATGAACCGATCTGGGACACGATTATAATTTATATGATGTCATCTAAGCTTGTTGATGGTGTGACAGGTCGAGAGTGGGAACAGCATAGGAATACATTAACTTCGTGTCCCGACCCTAGCTCAGTTCACAACATTTTTAAGTCAACGAGCCAACATCTTAGAAACTTTAGAAGAAAAAAATAAAAATAATAAATTAAAATCAGAACCCGTAAAAGCAAGAAGTTTAGTGATAAATAATAATAATAGTAGTAATAATAAAAATAAAAGTTATAAACGTAAATCATGTCCATTGTGTGACGATGAGTCACATCAGCTGTTCAATTGCGAATCGTTTAGAAGTCTTCCTGTAGAATCTCGGATTTCAAGGGTGAAAGAGTTTAAGGTGTGCTTAAACTGTTTGCGCTTTGGTCACGTAGCAAAGAAATGTTTTTTATCACACTGCAAATATTGCAATGAAAAGCACAACACTCTTTGACACTTGGAAAAATCTGAGCAATCTGCTTCTCGTGATTCGTCATCTACGTCTTCAAAAGACATTGTATTGACAACTGATGTCATACCGGTTACTACTCCGATGCGTGTTTTCCTTTCCACAGCGTTGGTGAAGGTGGTTGACGGCAAGGGCAACAAACATACCGCCAGGGCGATCTTGGACAACGGTAATGGAATAAATATCGTTTCCGAAGCTTTCTGCGGTAAGCTGGGTTTGCCAAAGCGGAACGTGAGCTCCACGGTATCAGGTTTTAATAATCATGTATCCCATAGTACGCAGTCTTGCAATCTCACAATTGAGTCAATCAATACTAGCTATAGGACTAACATTGATTGTTATGTGTTTACCAACGTCACAACAGCAGTACCGATCACATATATTGACACAAGACATATTCAAATTCCAGCCGGCTTATGCTTATCTGATCCCACTTATAATATACCTTCTAAGGTCGATATTCTTATCGGGGCAGATATCTTCTGGGATATTCTAGGTAACAAAAAGATTAGCCTAGGCAAGCATCAACCTATGTTACGTAGTTCAGAGCTGGGATGGATAGTCACTGGTCACATCTCGAGTCCGAATAGTACATTCAGTCAATGTCTTCTTACTCAAGGTCAACTTGAAATTGATCTCACTCGTTTTTGGGAAGTAGATAGTGTTTCTCTTGAGCATTCTCAATCCGCGGAGGAACGTGCATGTGAGAACAGTTTTTCCGTTAACACAACTCGAAATAACGATGGTCGGTTTGTCGTCACCATTCCTCTCAAACAAGATCCACAGGTCTTGGGCGATTCCTTTGAGATGGCGAAGCGTCGGTTCTTATCGCTTGAACGAAAATTTGAACGAGAGCCGATATTCAAGGAGAAATATTTGAACTTCATGAGGGAATACGAGCAAATAGGCCACATGACTGAAAATAAAGTACTTTTTCCATACAGTGAGAATGCTAACTACTACCTTCCTCATCATGGCGTACTTCGGGAGTCGAGTACTACGACAAAGTTGCGTACTGTCTTCGACGCTTCTGCCGTCACCACTTCAGGAATTTCTTTTAATGAAATTCAGATGGTCGGTCCTACAGTCCAAGACGATCTCTTGTCAATTCTCCTCAGATTCCGCCAGCATAAAATTGTAGTATCGGCAGACATCGAAAAAATGTTTAGATCTATTGACATAGTACCTAGTCAACGCTCATTACAACAAATTGTATTTAGGTTTGATCCATCGCATCGTTTAAAAACTTATACACTGAATACAGTTTGTCAAGGAACCGCTTCAGCACCATACCTTGCGACAAAATGTCTGAGTAGCCTGGCATCCACAGCCAGCGATAATAGTGTCCAATATAGTATAGCTCACGACTTCTATTGTGACGATTTATTAAGTGGGGCTAGTACTGTAAGCGAAGCTATAGATTTATGTAAAGGAATTACTGCCACCTTAAACTCGGCAAAATTTAATATTCGCAAGTGGAAATCGAATAACATTTTAGTTATTAAAGAGCTATTTTCAGGTCAAATTATTGATTCAAATACAGTTTTAGATCTATCAGATAATAACATAAACGCGACATCAAAAACATTAGGCTTGTATTGGCTTTGTCAGCAGGATACTTTATCTTTTTCAATTCACATTGAACTTCATGAGAAGGTTACCAAGCGCCATATTCTCTCCGTTATAAGCCAAATATTCGACCCATTAGGCCTTGTTGGGCCATGCGTTGTCGAAGCTAAGTTAATTATGCAGAAATTATGGGTCAATAAATGCTCTTGGGACGAAGAAGTGCCGTCAGATATTTTACATCTCTGGTCTTCTTTTGCCAACACATTACCCTGTCTTAATAAGTTACAAATTCCTCGTTGGGTTCTTAGTGATCTCTGTGTTAAGATTGAAATCCATATATTCACAGATGCTTCTCAAAATGCGTATGGAGCATGCGTCTATATTAGGTCTGTGCGTAACTCAGGGATTGTGCGTGTTCAGCTCTTAGTCTCGAAAAACAAGATTGCGCCGATTAAACCTACAACTATCCCACGTCTTGAGCTGTGTGGGGCCTTATTGGGTGCAAGACTGTGTACGAAGGTGCAAAATTCACTTAAATTGAACGTTAACATGTGCCGTTTTTGGTGCGATTCCACGATTGTACTAGGGTGGTTGTCCACTCCCTCTATTCAACTTAATCAATTCGTACGTAATCGCGTTAATGAAATCAAGGAAAGCACTAGTGGTCACGTGCCGTCCAAGGAGAACCCGGCAGATCTCGTTTCTCGCGGGGTGAGGGCTGATGCGATCAGCGACGCCTCGTTGTGGTGGTCGGGTCCATCATTTCTACTCGAATCAGAGCACAGTTGGCCATAAATGCCTAATGAGACCCAGAAACGGGACCTACCGGATCTTCAACCTTGTCTTATAATAAATAATGATGTTAACAAAAACGATGATGATAAACTATTTACAAAACTTATACTTAAACATTCACAATTTACACGTTTACAAAGAGTTATAGCCTATATACAGATTTATCCATAATTGCAAAACTAAAACAAACAGACTTCGCGATCACCTTTCTTGTGAAGAATTACAACGGTCATTTAATTTTATTATACATATTGCTCAGTTAGAAATGTTCCCAAATGAATATCTTATCTTAAAATCAGGTCATTCATTACCGAAGAAAAATAAATTAATATCATTGACTCCATTCATCGATTCAAATGATATTATGCGAGTAGGCGGTAGGCTTGATAATTCACCTTATAGCTATGACACAAAGCATCCTATTTTATTATGTGGAAAACATCATTTAACTAAAATTATATTTCACATGCATCACTTGAAACTTCTACATGCTGGACCTCAGTTATTGTTGTCCAGTATTCGTCAAACTTATTGGCCTTTGGGAGGAAGGAATCTGTCTAAATCCATAACAAAGAGTTGCATAAAATGTTTCAGATTTAAGGCCAGCAATGTTCAGCCCATTATGGGGCAGTTACCAGAATCCAGAACTACACTGGAGTTTCCTTTTTTACATTGTTCGGTGGATTATGCGGGCCCGATCATGATAGCTAACCGTAAAGGTCGAGGTTGCCAACTAATAAAATCTTACTTGTCCATTTTCGTCTGCTTAGCTACAAGGGCCGTGCACCTAGAACTCGTCACAGATCTGACTAAAGAGGGATTCATGGCCGCTCTAAATCGGTTTCTGGCTCGTCGAGGGAAGCCTCAAAGTATAACCTCAGACAACGGGACTAATTTTGTAGGCACATGTAATGAGTTACACCGTTTCTTACAGGACTCAAGTTCCCAAATCAGTTCTGCAGTCGCTCAAGAGGGTATAGATTTCCTCTTCATTCCGAGCTACACACCCCATTTCAACGGTATGGCTGAATCTGCAGTCCGTTCCACTAAATATCATCTTCGTAGGCTTCTCCAACTTACGCATTTCACGTACGAAGAAATGCACACTTGTCTGACTCAGGTGGAAGCCATTCTTAATCTTAGTCTGTTGCGCGTGCTCTCTGCGTACGGTCGTATTGAGATTGATCTGCGGTAAACAGCAGAATAGACGATAGTATAATATATTTAAAAAAATGGTACAGTGTAAAAAGTGCAAGTTATTTTTGTCACTTGCGAAAGATGAGGTTCTTAAATGCAAGGGCTCTTGTGAAGCAGTATTTCATAAGAAGTGCGTACAAAACATAAAACAGTTCCAAAGAAGTGAAATGTGTGAGGTATGTACTGGGAGTGACAAAAGCCCGAAAACAATGGCACCACAAATTGCCATTGACGCAAAGAAGGCGACAGTGGAATCCTTGTTAGCTGAGGTCAACAACAAGTTGGAGATCATATACCAAACACAGAAGAAAATTGACGATCTAGCTGAAAACGTTGATTTTTACGCTGAAAAGTACCAGCAGATGTTAGTTTTTAAGGAAAATGCAGAGAAAAAAAATTTATCATTGGAAAATAAGAATACCCACTTACAAAAAGTGAATAATGCTTTAGAAGAAAGGATAGCAATGTCAGAACAAAAGGAAACTGAGAAGTGCATTGAGATATTTGGATTTGAAGAAAAGAAAAACGAAGATACTATGCAAGTAGTGAAAACAATAACGCAAAAGTTAAAAATAGATCCCAATAATATTGAAGAAACCAGGAGGGTAGGAAGAAATAAAGAGGGCGAGAACCGTCCGCGAACAATTGTTGTGACCTTGCGCACAAAATCCGCCAAAAATGAGTGGATTCAGCATAGAAAAACATGCCTTACTAACGATGATATCCTCTCCAATAGTAACGGTAAAAGATTCTACATCAATGAAAATCTAACTAAGAATATGCGACAAATGCTAAAGGATAAGTATAAATACATTTGGGTACAGGATCATAAGGTTTTGATAAAAAAGGACGATAATTCCAAGATACGTGCGATTCGTACAACTGATGACGTAAGTAGAATATGTTTTAGTGGTGATGAGTAAACAAACAAGATGTAGTCAACTGTGACTGTGCGCAAACACACTATGCGAATTTTTTATTTGTTAAAATTCAACGATATATTATCTAGTATCGAAAATCATACTGAATTCCAAAAATATAATGAGATTAATAAATGGAGCTCGTATATGATAAGCACGGAGGGTGAATTACAAATCGTGCATCTCAATATTAGATCACTCAGGAAGAATTTCAATCAATTGCTCGTTCTTTTGAAAGACTGTGCGTATAGCATTGACATCATTATACTTAGCGAAATTAATATCAAGCAAGATGAGTTATCAATGTACAATATACAAGGGTATGAGATGCATGCAAATACTCGTAAAAGACGGCGTGGTGGTGGAATTCTATTTTACACAAAATCTATGCACAATGCAAAATTTACTATAAATGCGCAATCACAGGCAGTGGAGCTAATACAGAGTCACATCAAAATACTGAGGGAAACAATACATATTATAGCCATCTATAGACCGCCGAATGCTAATAAGTTGTGTTTAATAGAGGAAATAAATAAACTGCTGAAACAAATACCAGAACGAGAACATGTAATAATTATTGGCGACATGAACATAAATTTACTGGATAGCAACAAAATAACTGAGATGTATAAAAGCAGCCTGTGTGGACACGGCCTGCAAAGCGTTATCAGTGAGTCGACGCGAGAGGAAATAACGGGTGATCGGATGGTGTCGTCGTGCATCGACCATGTGTGGGTGCGTAGCTCAATGCGCGCATCTGCACACATGCTTACGTGCAAGTTGTCTGACCACTATATGGTTGGTGTAAACTTAGCGATTAATGAGAGGTGCAGTAAAACGGTAGGTAACATGAATAATAGCAGACAGAAGTATGTGTTGAGTAATAAATTGGTGCAGGAAAAACTTAGTGAAGTTGACTGGAGTGGATTTTTGAAGTTGGACTGTCTATTGGTAATGTACGAAAAACTTTGCTATGCATTTAACAGTATTTACGATAGCTCAAATGTGGTGTTAACTTGTAAGAAAAGAAGCGACACACAGCCGTGGATAACGAATAAGCTTAAGTTATTGTTAGATCATAGAGATGGGCTATTTAGGAGGTGGAAAGTCAATCCAAAAAATAATAACCTTAGACTTGAGTATACACGACACAGAAATAGGACCAACAAAATTGTAAACAGGGAAAAAAATAAATTTAGGCATAATGAACTGAAACAATGTGAGGGAGACTTTAGAAAGATTTGGGGAACCATTAATAATTGGATAGGTAACACTAAATCCAACTTAGATAGTGTAGTAATGCAATACCTCGGGAAAACAGATACTATTAGTAACATATGTACAAAGTTTGGGAAAGTATTTACTGAAGAAATTGACGAAATAAAACACCACTATTATAAAAAAAAATTGTAACGAGGCAGTTATGTAAATATTAGTAACATATCACTTCGATATCAAAATGTAACATCTATTGAAATTGTAAAAAATATAGACCAGCTAAGTAGTAGAAAGTCACCAGGGATAGATAAAATAAGAGTACAGGATATTAAATATATTAAACATAAAATTAGCCCAATATTAGCGAAATTTGTTAATCTATGTGTACAACGCGGAACCTATCCAAACTATTTAAAAAAAGCAATAATAAGGCCTATTTACAAGGGAGGAGATCACTTAGAATACTCAAATTATAGACCAGTGGCCATTTTACCGGTAATAAATAAAATTGTAGAGAAAGTAATTGTAAAAAGAATAGGAAACTTTTTAGAAAATAATAAAATAATAACTGAGACGCAGCATGGTTTCCGGAAATCACATAGTACGGCCACGGCATTAACTAAATTTACTGATGATAATGTCAATTTAAACAATAAAAAATATGTTGCTGTTTTATATATAGATTTTAAAAAAGCGTTCGACACCCTTGATCATGACCAATTAATTGAAGCTATGCAAGAGTGTGGAATTCGTGGACCACTAAGCATTTGGCTTCAAAGTTACTTAACGAACAGAACGCTTCGGACAAGGGTTGGGGAACATATAGGGCAAGAAGCAGCCGTTAAATATGGTGTGCCCACCGGGTCAGTCTATGGCCCTGTGGGGTACATCATGCACGTCAACAGCATGAACAGAGTGATAAAAAATTGTTTTGTATACATATATGTACGCTGATGACACGTGCATGATGTACGCTGATACCGATATAGATATTATTGAAAGGAACATACAAATGGATTTTGAAAGTGTTATTAAATGGTCCCATGATAATGGTATTATGTTGAACTTAGCTAAAACTAAATGCATGCTCCTACATTCGCCTTACATTAAGAAACCTACTAGAAACCTATCCATTATTGGTCACTCATATGAATGCCTACATAATAATAAACAACTGTGTGTTAATTGTAATTATATAGAATTGGTAAATCAATATAAATATTTAGGATTAATAATAGATCATAATTTTAGCTGGAAACACCATATTGATCATGTGTGCAATAAATTGAGATCAATTTTATGTAAATTCCAGCAATTTAAGTATTTAACAAATAGACGCATATTGTATGTTTTGTACCATGCGCTGGTAGAATCAGTATTGAGTTATGGACTGAGTTCGTACGGTCGTACATTCAAAACATATTTAGATAAAGTCCTAGGCATACAGACAAGATTCTTAAAGGTAATGGTCGATAAAAATGTTAAAAACAAATGTAACAAGAACTATATGAAACTGTATAAAATATGTAACGTGTTACCATTGCATGAAAAAGTAAAATATTTGTTATTAGTTGAACATTATAGAAACTCAGAGTTTAAAATACCAAGAGACACATACTGTATGCTCAGAAAAGATGTTAGAAATAAGTATATACAACCTACTGCAGGAAACTATTACGGTGAAAGGACACATAAATATATTATACCACGACTGTTTAACAATATTACAATTGAAGAAGAGCATATATCTAAGCGACACTATGCAATAATATTATAAATCAGCCTAACATTAAAAAAAAAAACGAATTACAAGTATACATTCGGTTTGAAAGTTCGGTATCAAAATTGATACTCGAGGTATTTAAGGGTTAAAGAGATTGATTTGATATATTATCTATACGTTTATTTGAAGATATTTAAGTTTTTAAGATTAAGTGAGAGCTCAGTATTCGCCAACAAACTGTCATGCAGTTTGGCGAATTAGTTTGTATTAAAAAAATGTATCACTTTTGTTCAATAAAAAAAAAAAAAAAAAATCTCGTCCTATAACTGCCTTAAACTCTGATCCTACAGACTTCACACCTTTGACACCCGCACACTTCCTAATAGGACGATCACTTATGTCAGTTCCACATCCACAGCTGTCAGAAAGGATAACAAGTCTTGAGCGATACAAACGAATCGAGTTCGTCAAGCAACATTTTTGGAATCGATTCTCCAACGAGTATGTCACCACTCTGCAGCAGAAGACAAAGTGGCCTACTGCATCAAGCGAACTCAAAGTAGATTCTTTAGTCCTTATAAAGGACAAAGCGCTTCCTCCCCTACGTTGGGCCCTGGGTCGCTGTGTGGCCGTTTTCCCAGGACCTCAGGATCAAGTCGCTCGAGTCGCCGATATAAGGATCAAAGGAGGAACCATTATTCGAAGGGCGTTTAATAACATTTGTCCCCTTCCAGAACCTGATTGTTGAACCAGCAGCCTTCCTGCTTACTTCAACCCGGGGAGTATGTTGGTGACAAAACGTACATTGCACCGTGAGCTACTGCGACGACCGGAGCAAGACATCGGCTTGCGGGGAGCGGGGGACGAGGCGCCGCGATTTGCCGCCGCCCGCGCCGCGACCATTCACTGATTTCGCTTATACGACACGGACCATACGCGCGCGTTCTTATTATCCCAATATACGAACCTACAATAGTTACAGTCCGCTATTTTATTTCTACCACATCTGAGTATCGCCAACACGTACATATATATAATATGACAAGACGACTATATCAATAATCGGAAAACCTATGGAACAAGAGTTTTCAAAAATTATTTCCGAACTTGCCGTTTAAAAGAAAGTTTACTCGGAGCTTTTTTAATATCGAGGGGAAGAGCGTTCCAGAGTCTAATTGCCGTAACCACGAAAGTATTGGACATAAAACCGGTACGGTGAGGAGGTATCTGCAGGAGCAGATTTTCAGCAGCGCGAAGGTTACGGTCGTGCGAGCTGCCTTGGATCTGAAAAGACCTTTTCAAATAGTTGGGAGCACAAGGATCATTAATAATTGAGTAAAGCAAGCAGAGTGATCTGAGGGATCTTCTCTGGCGGATAGGCAGCCATTTAAGCTGAGAACGGTACAAGGAAATGTGATCATATTTTCGAAGTCCATATACGAAGCGAATACAGTTATTCAGAAGTCGATCCAATTTGTTCAGAAGATTTTGGGATACATCAGAGTAACAAACATCTGCATAATCAATAATAGGGAGCACAAGAGCTTGGACCAGCAGTTGTTTAGTGCTAGACGGAAGAAAGTGCTTAAATCTGTAGAGAGAACGAAGCGTGGCGGAAACGTCGCGACTTACCAAATTAACCTGCTTTTCCCAGCTTAGTCGATCGTCGATATTTAAACCCAAATCCTTAACGTGAGGTGACAAAGGAATAGTAATGTCATTGAATTGAATAGGTACATATGGTAGACGCTACCTATTACCATGGCTTGACATTTGCTCACGTTAACTGATACCCCGAACTGCCTGGACCAGTCACTAATACTACGCAGGTCATCGTTTAGGGTGGAAATGCAGTCATCCAAACAGTTGACATCAGCTTGAGCGTAAAGTTGCAAGTCATCAGCATACAGATGGTAAGAGCATTTCAGGACGTTGGTTATGGAATTTATGAAAAGTGAAAATAGTAAAGGAGAGAGTATACCGCCTTGTGGAACACCAGTCGACAGATCATACCAGTCAGAACATGCCTGCTTAATACAAACCGCCTGCTGGCGACCACGAAGATAAGACGAAAACCAATCCCGTGAGGAATCCGAAATCCCAATCTGTGATAAAATGGCAAGAAGGATGTCGTGGTCAACGGTGTTAAATGCGTTGGAAAAGTCAATTAAAATTAAAAACGTTAACTTGGAATTTTCCATGCCAGACCTGATATCGTCAGTGACTTTTAATAAAGCGGTAGATGTGCTATGTCCAGAATGAAAACCAGATTGAAATTCAGTAAGACAGTTATTTTTAAAGATGAACGAAGATATTTGTTTGTGAGCAACTGCTTCTAGAATTTTAGAAAGGAAAGGGAGAATGGAGATGGGCCTAAAATGACTTGTTAAACTGGGATTTGGATTTTTAGGAAGAGGAATTATATAAGCCTTACGCCAAATTAGAGGAAAAACACCGGAGTACAAAGAAAAGTTAACAATATGTGTGAAAATGGGAATAACACTATCAAGGATTAAGGTGAGCATCTTCCTGCTCAGTCCGTCACATCCGATAGCATTTGACTTCATGGACTCAAAAATTTTGAGTATTTCGAGTTCAGTCACGGGGGAAAACGAGAAAGTATTTGGAGAAAGTGCCGGCGTGGAAGATATTCTAAGAATAGTGTCTCTTCTTACATCATCGGCCAGACTGGTTGTTGCCGAAAAATGCGAGATAAGGCCATTCAGAGACACATTCGGAGGTAAAACATTGGATGGTGAGTTAGCTATGCCAAGTGATTTGAGAAACTTCCAAATGTCAGCCGGTGAAGAGTTAAGAACATTCTCACAGATGTATCGGCGTTTAGCAACTCTCACCATCTGGTTACACCGATTTCTTGCAAGCTTGTACAGACCCCAGTTCTCCTCGCTTCGATCTCTTCTATACTTACGGAAAGCCCTGTCGCGCCGCCTCATTGCCATCCGAACCCCCATAGTTACCCACGGTGCTGGTGGACGCTTAACTCTTACAGCTTTCAAAGGCGCATGCGAGTCGTAGAGCTGTAATAAAGACTTATTTATCAAAGCAACCTTATCATCTACTGTCGGTGCCTCAAGAACGCTAGTCCAATCTATAGATTGTGCATCCCTGTTGAGCTTCTCTCTATCCAACCTCGCAAAATTCCGAAGTAAAAACATAGTAGGTCGCTGCTTCGGGGGCTTAATTTTGTAAGAGAGATAAATTAAATCTTGTCGTGAGAGCCCCGGAGCCGCAACCTGACCATAGTTAGCAACCAAATCCACGGAGGAGGTGAGCATAAGGTCGAGCCATGAATCGTCGGTGTGGTCATTCTGATGTGTTGGACCTAGGTCAAGACAAGAAATGTTGGTCGACTCTAAGATTGCCCTCAACTCACGTGACCTGGCCGTATCTTTTACGAGGTTGGTATTAAAGTCACCCATGATTATGAGGTGTTTGTACTCCGAGGAAACAGATTCCAAAAGACTTTCCAACTAGTGGAATAATCAATGGTGGGCGGGCAATAGACTACCCCCAGAACGGCTTTAACCCCTTTGACAGATATTTCAAGTAGTAAGAACTCCGGGTTACTATTATAGGGAGAGGGGGACGAAAATATTATTTTGTAAGGGATGTTACTGCGGAAATATATAGCAACACCGCCGGCCCTTTCCCTGTGCGATCATTGCGAATTAAGATAAAGCCCGGTAGACTGAAAGAGGTTGAGGAAAGTTCGGGTTTAAGCCAGCTTTCGGAAATCAGAATTGCGTGAAAAGGAACACCAGTAAACAAATCCAACAATTCCGAATGGTGTTGGGGAACACTTTGTGCATTAATATGACACACATTAAAATTTAAAAAGTTTGGGTACCTCTGACATTCGTTAATTAAGTAACTATTTACTGAAGTGGTATCATTAATAGATGTGTAGGAGTCACAAGAACTGTCACTGACAGAATAAAATGAGTCGTCAGACATCAAAGATATACTAAATAAAATATATATAAACAATAAATACTAATAATAGAATAAGAGGGAAACTACAACTAATTACTAAAATTAATTTCACTAAAATATAACCTGCCGGTCGACTGTTACAAAGATAATTTTAAAAACAAAAAATCAGAACGCATCCTTCACAGATTGACATTTGACAACTGTCACTGTCACTATCATAACTAATGTCAGCACTACGAAATAAAGGATTGAAACAAGAAAAAATAATAAAATCAAAAGTCGGTAGACTGCAAAAGGAAAGTTAACACTGTCTAGAGAAAGATTAAACCAATATTTGCATTAAAAGAAACATAGCACTTTGTTATAGTGTAACAATTAAACTGGATGGTTGGAAAAGAGAGGAGTTCTATCACTTCTTTTGAACATTACGTTTGGGCCTTACCGACACCTGCACAACCGGCGACGGACTTGGAATCTTCGCAGTAGCTTTGGGCGCAGACGGAGCCTCAGTTTGAAGTGACTTGCCATACTCCCTACCCAACACCATCACCTCTTCGTGACTAAACACACGGCGACGGTTACCATCGGGGAGCTTGATGTGTATAGTGCCGTCCAACGTCCAAACATTGGTTACGCCGAACAGCTTACGGGCCGTTGTAAAAGCCACTTGTCTCTGACGAGTGAGGAACTCCGACAGCACAAAAGATGAGCCCTTCAGCTTGGTTTTGGACTTCCAAATCTCAGTTTTCACCGCAGGATCAGAAAACCGGAACAATATAGGCCGAGGCCGACCCTCAGAAGCTGTACCGAGTCTGTGACAAACGGTAAGGGAGGAAGATTGGAGATGCACCAGGCCCAGGTTGCATTGCATGATTGATAGCACTGTATCTGTCAGCTGCTCGTCTGGCTTCTCAGGGACACCACCAAGCAAGAGAAACTTCTTCCTGTGCCGCATTTCGATAGAGTCAATGCCCTTGCTGACCTCCATTAGTTGCTGCTGAAGGACACTGAAGACGCTCCACACATGATCCTTGAAACTAGTGAAGTCTTTGTAGAGGTCACTTAAGTTAGCTCCAGGGGGTGATGCTTTCAGATGAGCTTCAAAGTCTGCCATACGCTGGCTGAGGGATGTGAGGGCGAAGCGCTGGGTCTCCGCAATAGTGGTCATTTTACTGACAATTAGGGATTGGGAATGTTGAAGTGAATTGAAGATTGTAGGTTAGAGGTAACCGGCAAGTAAGTGCAATTTACTCAGTTCACAACATAGGTATGTTATTGTCCACACAGTATATGATTAGTTGTAATCTTCTAGCAAATTGTATATAGTATTTATAAATATTATTTCTGAATTAATTAATTAAACTAATTTAAAACTTTAACGAACATGTGTCTACTTTATTTGCACCTACCCGAAACCGAATGTTATAATCGAAAATAATCCAAAAGAGGTGGAGCGTGCATAGTAGTGAGGTCCGATCATAAATGGAGAGAGCGGCCAAATATAGCAAAAATAACTACAAGTGGTGTATTTGAATGTTGCACAATTGAGCTGATTACCCACAAAATAGTATGTAGTGTGTAGTAGTATGTGTTTGCATTTACAGAGTGCCAAATTTCAATAACTACAATGACTGTATTAGTAAACTATAACGAATATTACATATCTTAATGAAAAAGAATTTTAGCGGGTGATTTTAATATAGATCTTCTTAAGCGGAATAACCAAGCAATGGAATTCGAAAATATGTTATTAAGCTTTAACTTGAAATTAGCTCTTTATCAGCCGATTCGCCTTAAGAGCAAAACATGCATAGACAATTTTGCGCATTACTTTAATAGGTTCTGTAAGGCTTCAGTATTAGAGCTAGCATTGTCGGATCACACGGCCCAATTATTAAAATGCCCATTTAGCACTGTGTGCAGTGATATAAGCATATTGAGAAATTTAAGGCTCATTTGCGTAGTCTATTGTTTTCAGAAGTTTATCTATCAAATGACCCAAGGCAATCAACGCGTTTCTAAATACATTTTTACTGCTTTACAGACAGTGTTTCCTAGACACTGTAGCTTCGGTAACTGTGGGATCCTGCCGTTTTGCCGAAAAGATTTTACCAAATTTTCATTACCCAAACAAATTTTAGCAAGCTTTTTTATACTAATGTAATATTTGTACGCACATTTTCATTTGATCAAATGTTTACTTGGCAGATTATTACTGCGGATTATATCATTATGGCATTTGGTCTTTAATCAAATGATTTGTGATGACAACAAATATAAAGGGAAAAATAAGATTTTTTGGGACTGGTATAATTAAAAATTCAGTGTCATTTGCCGTATTTCTTTGTCTGCTTATGTGCTTGAATTTGTCTGAAGCAAGTCAAATTTATGGTTACTAGACATTAGGTTATTTATGAAACTTTTTACAGTAGGTTATTAATTTAAAAAAAAAATGGTTAGGTTAGGTTACAACTGTGACCGCGGCAGCGGCCGGCGAGTGCCAGAAACGATTAGATTATATAGAGAAAAAATATGAAAAAAAGAGACTATTTTTAGGAGGCTATCGAGAGGAATATTATATAGGTAATGCCATTATTTTTAAAATAGAAAAAGCACCTTTTTTATTTTAGTTCCCGACGTTTCGAAACCTTTGCAGGTATCATGGTCACCTGAAATGTGACCTCTGTCTGTGAGATGTGAAATCTGTCTAACATTCACGTAAACCTAAGAAACTGAGTTAGGCTCAGTTATAAGGCACCACGGATATAAATTACAATATAATGGGTCCTATAATTTAGAAGCTGTTATTTTGATTCCAATAATAGGTATGGCAAAAACATCTGAAAGCACGGAAATTTGCTCTGGTTCCAACAAGATCCTCATAATAAACAACACCGGATGTCGGCTGCAAACTATCTAATAAGACGTTACGTTCGTCCTGCCATAGACCACACTCCCACAGAATATGATGTGCAGTTTGCTCATATTCACTGTTCGCCGTTGAACACTGACATAATGGTAAAACGACAAGTTTAAATGAAAATAATTTGCTTTTAAAGTTACCATGACCTGTAAGGAACTGGGCTACACAATGATCAACCTCTATCCAAGTCCTCTCCAGCTGCTCATGAACGGACGAAAAAAAAAAATGATAGAGGTGACGGCCCTTAATAGAGGTTTCCCATCTAACCTGCCATTCCACCACCAGTTCCTCTGAGACGTCCGTTAGCGGTTTAAATAATCCATCGATCTTTCTACGCTCACGTTACAGCAAGAAGTCATTTTTCAAAAATTCTCCAGTGGAATAATACATAGCCGTGCGTCGTTGTATTTCGAGATCAACCGGTAAAACGCCTGCTAGGACGGGCAGGGCTTCAGTACTTACAGTCCGATAGGCCTTTCACAAGAATATCAACGCCAACCGTTGCTTTGAAGCAGTTTACGTCTTGCAGCGCCTATTGTGGCCCTATCGGCCCACACCGGCGACTCGTAACAAATATTTTGGCTCTTAATAAGACAGACAGTGTAGGTTACGATGGTCATCATTGGCCTAGCCTTTTCCCAACTACTATGTTGGGGTCGGCTACCAGTCCAACCGGTTTCAGCTAAGTACCAGTGTTTTACAAGGAATGACCTCCTTAACCCAGTTACCTGGGCAACACGATACCCCTTGGTTAGACTGGCTGTCAGACTTTTTCAAGCTTCTGACTACCTGTAACGACTGTCAAAGATGTAGGAATAACAGCCGGGACCCACAATTTAACGTGCCTTCCGAAACACGGAGGAACTCGTTATGACAAAGATGGTCACCCATCTTCAGACCAATCGCGTCAAGCATAGCTTAACCTGTGATCGTATCACTTATACGGTTATAGCTTAGCCACGAGCTCCTTTGTAGGTTACGATGGTATTTGTACTAAAATACTGAAAACAGTAGCTGGAGAAATTTGAAGTCCGTTAAGTTATATTACAAACTTGTGTATAAGCAAAGGCATTTTTCCAGATGCCCTAAATAAATCGGTAATTAAACTATTGTTCAAAATACAAGATAGAGAATAAATAAACATAAATAAATGCGGACAACATCATATACATTGTTCTGAACCCAAAGTAAGTTGCTAAAGCACTTGTGTTATGGAATTCAGATACAAAGAGGTCGAGAGAGTTAATGGAATACTATAGACCGATCTCATTGGTACCAATTTTCTCGAAAATAATTGAAAAATATATTTATAAAGAAATCAATTTATATCTAGAAGCGAATAAGATACTTTGGATTTAGGAAGCACAAATCAATTAACTTAGCCATTTATGACTTTTGCCATACGGTTATGACAAATATGGACAAAAGCACTCCAGTTTGCGCGATTTTCTGCGTGATATGACCCAGGCGTTTGATTATGTAGAACATAATATTTTACTAAAAAACTTACACGATAGAAAATAACGGAAATAACTAAAATTAATCTACACAACAAGAGAGAGTAAATCTTTCTTTCGCAGGAACGTAACGCTACCTACGGTGTCCCACAAGGAAGTATACTACGCCCACAGCTGTTTACATTATACATCAATGTCTTTCCATGGGCAATTAAATATCCTATGACACTGTTTGCTGTCGTCAGCACTATAACCATGTCATGTAATCAATGAGATTTTATAAGGAGGATATAAATAATACAATAAAGGAGTCTGTAGAATTAGACAATAATTATTTAAAAATAAACCTAAATAAAACCGTAATCATTCATTTTAGCCAGCGTGCTTTGACTCTCCCCAATATTGAAATAACATACAATAGTATAAAAATTGACACAGTGAATTGACAACCAAGTTCATTTGAGTTACAATAGATCGAAAGTTAAAGACTAAAAAGTTAAATAAATAGTAGTGCAGATGCCTTGTACATTTTGTCTCGAAAGGTTGACATAGATGTTTCATTAACTGCATATTACGGGTTAATTGAATCTGTTCACAGATATGGGGTTATTTTTTGGAGTAACTCGACGGACAACGAAGACGCATTTAAAGCACAAAAGAGGTGTTTTAGAACCATGTTCAAGTTAAATACCACTGATAGTTGTAAGCCCTATTTTGTACGCTACAAATTATTGACGCTGACCTCCTTCTATATTCTGGAAACAGCAATGTTCATTAGAAATAATTGGAACTTATTTTCGCGGACGGCTGATATATTGTAGTGTTCTTTATTAAATAAATGTTGTTGTCTCGTACACACGGGTAGTGGGGAGAGAGTAGTTGCATGCGAGCAGTGAGCGTACGCGCACGTCCTCCTGATACTGGTATGTGACCGAGCCCATAGGTAATATTAGGGTACTACAAGTGGCGACGAGGACAAAGGTAAGTGGAATAATGACATTATTTCATTTCACGTTCGATATGGTTCATTTAAAATGATAAAATAAAAAGGGAGGTAGGATGATGTATGGTTGCGATAATTATTTATTGGTAAGAAAAAAATGAGATTGTGTTATTGATACTCGTTGTTATACTTGACCATGGAAAAGCATAACCTACACCTCCCGACCCTAGGTCTCGTTCACATATTAATTCATACCGACTATTTCCACAAATAAAATAACATTTCAGTCTGGGTTCCGCCCGGGCTACAGTACTGTCACTGCCCTGATTAATGTCACTGATGACATCCGCCTAGCTATGGAGGACAAGTGCCTAACGGTACTTGTTCTTCTGGACTTCAGCAGTGCATTTAATTCAGTTGACTATGACGTACTTTTAGGGGTACTCAAATCCATTAACTTCTCTTCTTTTTCTACAGCCTGGTTCTCATCCTATCTTCGGGGCCGTTCGCAGTGTGTCCGCCATGAAGATACCTTTTCTGAGTGGTGTGACCTCGCTGCGGGCGTACCTCAGAGTGGCGTCCTCTCTCCTTTATTATTTAGCATCTTCATAAACTCCATCACGCGAGTAATTACTTCTAGTTTCCATCTTTACGCAGACGACTTGCAAGTATATCGACATTTCCTACCATCTGATGCTGATGCTGCCATCTCCGCCATGAACCATGACTTGGCAAACATTAGTTCATGGGCTAAGTCCTATGGTCTAAGATTAAACCCTGTAAAGTCGCAGGCGTTGATAATCGGCAGCCGACATCAGCGCAATGCTCTCAATATAAACAGCCTCCAAAAGATATATCTTGATGGTATCCCTATTCCTTACTCCGATACAGCCAAAAATCTAGGTGTAACAATCGACTCCAACTTATCATGGCGTACGCACATTAATGATGTTAGTCGCAAAGTTCATCATGCTTTTCATTCCCTCAAAAGCTTGCAGTTTTTTCTCCCAATAAAAACTAAAATTTCGCTGGCACAAGCTTTGATCCAGCCGATAATTGATTATGCCGATGCCTGCTATTTAGATGCTACTGAGGAGCTATTAAACAAACTTGAGCGCTTGCAAAACTTGTGCATACGTTTTGTTTTCGGGCTACGTAAGTACGACCACGTCTCCAACTTCCGCAAGGATCTCAAGTGGCTCCCGATCCGACTTCGCCGGAACACTCGGATATTATGTCTCCTATTCAACATCCTACATAATCCTCAATATCCATCCTACCTGCGAGAGCGTTTCTCTTATGTTAAGCCTCCTGACGCTCCGTGTCGATCCCACCTCAAAACCCTCCTTAAGTTCCATCCTCACAGCACGGACTTTTACTCCTATTCCTTTTCTGTGCATGCAGTCCGACTCTGGAACTCACTGCCGCCTGACATACGAAACTCTCCTTCTATTTCAATATTTAAGAGACGAGTGAAGGAACATTACCTGTCCTCTTAATTTATGTTGTTTTGTTTCTTTTTTTTTTTATATTGTTTTTCTCGTGTCACTATCTAGTATGTATTATCTATATTCTTACCTTTGCTCTCCTATTTCTTTTCCTTTAACCATACTCGGTATATATTATTATCTTATTATTCTCTCTTGCAAATTTGTGCACCTATGTCTATATTTCTAATTTTCTTCTCCTTTCGCAGGTCTGCT
Source organism: Trichoplusia ni (assembly GCF_003590095.1). Classification (NCBI taxonomy): domain Eukaryota; kingdom Metazoa; phylum Arthropoda; class Insecta; order Lepidoptera; family Noctuidae; genus Trichoplusia; species Trichoplusia ni. Next base: position 15,233,304 of record NC_039482.1, read on the forward strand.
GGAAGAGATTTCTTATAGAAATAAGCAGTACCTTTGTACATGTATTTTCATATCCCATATTTTTTGTGAATTTTCCGTGTACATGAATTGTTAAATAAATAAATAAAACATTAAGTAGGTAATTGGAAATAATTTAATGTTTTAGATAGCTATGTATTTACACGAAATGAATAAGTGATTTCGTAGCTTTGCCACTTCACAATACAATAATGCAATGTTGGCTAACGGTCAAATCAATAAAATCACACATTTAGCTTTCCGCGCTGACGTTTTGTCATTAACGGGTTATCGGAAACTAGGGTCTTGGAGTATTAGGGCTATAGTTAGCATGTTGATGGTCCGGACCGGATAATTTGGCACCTGCAAATGATATTAGTTTTAATCTTCGTGGTAAAAAAAATAAAACGTAAACATTATGATTACGAATTAAAGGTTATTATTTCATTGGTGTCATACACTAATTAAGAGTATTTATGAATGTAATTACTTTGTTCGATATCATTAAGAATTCCGCAACTTCATAGCCGAAATCATTCTTTATTCATTAAGTTATATCTTGTCATAAGTTAGGTGTTATTAGTTACAAAGAATGTTACTCCATCATTTTATATTTTAGTACTGGTTTCGGAATGTGGAGACAAAGCGTGTGAATCATACGTGTGTGTGTGAAGCCAGAATGAGCCAACATGAAATTGTGAATCATACGTGTGTGTGTGTGAAGGCAGTATGGGCCAACATGAAATTGTGGATCATACGTCTGTGTGAAGGCAGTTGACCGAAATAAAATCATGAACCGTACTAGTTGTATGTGACTAAATTGTGAAGTATTGGTAAATGGTGATCCTGACCATAAGGTCCATTGGTTCCAGGTTGCCCCAAACCTACTCTACAAAATGGCGAATATCTTTCCGACCCCAGAAAAGCTTGACTTCGAGGGTGAAAATGCGTTGGTAGCCTTACGTTGGGAACGGTGGAAGTTCTCTGAATATTTATTTAGATGCAGCAGGAATAAGTGGAGATTTAAAAAAGAGAGCAATCTTACTGCTATTAGGAGGATCCGGACTACAAGAAATAATTTCCAATATACCAGGAGCATACGTTGTTGGACCAGAAGAGAACACTGCCGTTTACAAAACTGCAATTGAGAAACTTGATGCCTACTTCCTGCCTAAACAAAACAAAATATTTGAGAGACATGTGTTTCGTCAGATAAAACAAGAGGAAGGAGAGAAATTAGAAAAAAATGTAATTAGGCTAAGACAACAAGCAGAAAAATGCAAGTTACGAGCCCAGATGAACATTTGATACATTAAGTAGTCGAAAAATGTTCTTCAGCAGAATTACGGAAAAAAATACTAACCTTGAAAGACGATGTCACACTAGACAAAATTATAAAAGAAGCTAATACGCTGGAGATTATAGGACATCAACTGGAAGAATATGGACAAAAAAATACAACAAACCAGATAAACGCAGTCAAAAGTACTACCAGTAAGTTGACAGACCGAAAATACAGAAGTGAAAGACAAATATCTGGACATAATATGGAAAGTAGACAAGGAACAAGGGAATGTAGCAGGTGTGGGTACAAGGAACATACGCGGGCAAATCAGGCTTGTCCAGCATAAGGAAAAAAATGTAACTCACGTAACAAAATAGGTCATTTTAGTTCTATGTGTAAGTCTTTACCAAAAAAACGGAAAATTGAAGATAAAGAAGAGTCTTATAATAGTAAAAGCCAAAGAAAGCGAAGCAAGAATGAAGTGAATACAGTAGAAATGGAAGAACCGGGTGACAAATCAAAAGGAGGTGAATGGAGTTATTACATCTTCAACTTAAATGATGATGCAGTAATAGAATGCGAGATGGGAGGAGTCAAATTGGATGTACTTATAGACTCTGGGTGTAATTTAAATGTAGTTACAGATAAAACCTGGAATAGCTTGAAGAAAGAAGGAATAAAAAATCGTAATGAAGCCAAAAGAACTAAAAAGACACTATCTGCATATGGAAGCAACGTCCCACTGGATGTTAAAGGAACATTTGACACTGCTATACGGGTTAACAAAAGAACAGAGCCAGCCACAGTTTACGTTATCAATAATAGTTCAAGGGATTCACTGGGTAAGGACACGGCTATTAAATAAGAAGTATTAATTAGGAGTCGAAGTTAATGCAGTCAAAAAAAAATACAAACCTTTTCCCAAATTCAAAGATGTTCTGGTCGAGATACCAGTCAATAAGGAATGCCAACCAGTTTCACAGCCTTACCGAAAAATACCGATCCCGATTGAAGGAAAAGTTGCGGACAAAATAAAAGATTTGTTAGAAAGCGATATTATTGAAGAGGTACGAGGCCCATCACCATGGATTTCACCAGTTGTACCTGTACTAAAGGATGATAATGACCTACGTTTGTGCGTGGACATGAGACGCGCAAATGAAACGATATTAAAAGAGAACCATCCTCTACCTTGTATGGATACCCTATTAGTAGGTTAAAATTGGGGCTTCTGTATCTAAGGCTATACTGTATCACTCGCTCTCGCGCTCGCGTCGCTCGCTCGAGCTGCGTGATACAGGAGCCCCAATTTTATAATCGTACTCTATTCGAAAAGATGAATGCATTCAAGATTCTCTATTCGAAATGACGACTACCAGTCATTTATTTCATTTATTCAAATACCATACATTACCATAATCTGACCTAATCAGATCTGTTTTCTAGGTACCTACTCATAGTTATTATATTTTATTTATGGAATAATGTTTTAACCTGATCTTATTTCTGTGGGTAAGTGTATTTTATTTTTATGTTTTTTATTATTTTCATTATATTTTAATTTTGAGTAATATTCTAACCTGACATAATCTGTTTCTTGATTATAATACTTAGCGGATAAATGAAATGTTATTGCGAAATCTTCATTTAAACTAAAACATCAAAAATCAGACCGGAACAAATATCAATTTATCCGAGTGGGAATCGAACCCACGACACTTCGACTTTCTGATTGAAGAACGGGTCATTTTGCATTTGATTGTGTTGTGATCAGGTCTTAACCACTAAGCCAAACGTGTCGTCAAATATGTAACAAAATAGCGGACCACTTCATGCCGTTTTGTTTACTTTAACGATACACATGTTGTATTGTATGACATCATTCATTCGATGCACTTCCTTATATGGTTTTTCATTGTATTCACTTAGTCAATACTTTGATTCGAACATCTGTTTGAAAATTAAACCATGAACTGTGGGAATTACTATATACAACGATATCTTTTACGATCTTTAATGAATAAAACAAGAAAATATTTATTTAAAAAATTTATTAGTAACATAAAGTGTTTATACTACATTGTCTTCACGCCATTTATTTAAGCAGAGAACGTTTTTTAATGCACATACTGAATCATGATAAATACAGCTATACAGATCATGAGAGTTTTCATATTGTTTATATAAGTTTAATAAACTAGGACAACCTTTATCTTCTAAGTTACTAATATTAGCACTATTTACAATGTTTCTTAACCACGACACTTTTTCTGAACCTTTGTCATAAACACATTTATCTTTTAAAATATTTATAACCAAATTCTGATAATTTGAGTAAGGCACAATTCTTTCATTCCAGTATATCTTTTTATTGCGCTCAATCCAACTTACTTGTCGCCGTTCTTGTTTAGTCAAATCGTAAAATGGGAATGGAGGTTTTATTAGAAATACCTGTATTTTTTTATCGCATAATATCGCAATCTCCTTTATTATAAACTAGCTGTTGCCCGCGACTTCGTCCACGTGGTTAGAATTTTCCCCGATTTTTCTACATTTTCCATTGTATCTTCGCTCCTATTAGTCGCAGCGTGATGTTATATAGCCTATAGCCTTCCGTGATAAATGGTCTATTCAACACAAAAAGAATTTTTCAAATCGAACCAGTAGTTCCTGAGATTAGCGCGTTCAAACAAACAAACAAACAAACAAACAAACTCTTCAGCTTTATATATTAGTATAGATATAGATTCAGCTTTATATATTAGTATAGATTCGTTAGCTTCTGTTTTGAAACCTTGAACATCTGCAATTATTGCGGTCATGATAACCTGCGCACAATGTTACTTATCGGTTTGTATTCCACAAGTCGATCGTTAATAATTAAACAATACGCAGTTGTGTTATCTGGCATCAATGTTGAACATTCAAATTCCAACCTTACTTCTACTGGGCCTGTTCTTAAACAGTCATTTTGCCTCGAACAATCTATGATAAAAAGCTGTGCTTTTTCTTTAAAATCTTTAAGATCAAGCAACGGATCGACTGGGCTGTTATAATACGACTGACGAAATTTCACATACATTTCATATAATATACTGTACTTATTTTCAGAAAACTTTAAGCCTAAAGGTTCATAAGGGTAGTACTGAGAATTCAAAAATAGCGTTACATTTGTCACATCACAATGATCAAATACTGAGCTGTCTTTCAATTTATTACTTTTTCTATTAGTCTGCAAGCAAAAAATTACATACTTTTACCGAAGCAGTTTTTACTGACCAAGAATGCTTTGTAGTTTTAGGTAGTAAAGGATACTCATATAAATCCCAATTTCTAAAAGCCATCTGAATAGGTTTATCTCTTTCTAAATGCTTTAAAAGTATTAAACGTTCTCTATCTGAAACTTTTATATGTGGTACTCTCCACTGAACCCTTTATATATCTATTTGAATCTGAACGACTTCATCAGTAACAATAATACTATTTAAGTTAGAATTACTCCTATTCAATATAAGCTCGTGTTTACAATTTATCACAATTTTATTGTAATCCTCTGCAGACCCTAAAATCTTATTTAATGGCACCACAGCACTAAAATGCCCATAACTTTGGAACCCGTTTAAATTCCAACCCTATAATGCAGCAACTTTACTTTCTGCTTCATTTAATGAGATGTTTGACTTTATTGTTGATGTTATTCCGGAATTTTTTATACGGTCTATTTCAATTCTATTCATTTCGTATCTGATGTCTTGAAACAAATGCATAACAGGGTTATTAGTGAACGTAACAGTTTTCTTGATCGGATTCCCATCCTTACCGAACAGCTTTGCCCGACCTTCGATGTAGATTGAACTGGCTGATGGTAGCACGTATATATCTTGCTGATGTATGGGGATTCTGATTTCATCGTTTTCTCTAAAGCTGTTATTGTAGGGATTGTATGAATGGACTTCATAACTTTCGATTGAACTATCAAAGTGTGGTAAATCAGTTATCTGTAGTATACTCATACTTTAAACCCTAAAGCTTTAAGAAAATCTTTATTTGATTTTGTCAATTTCTTCACGTTTTTCTTACGTCTGTGCACCTTAACGGTTGTTGTCGGAATAGGACGTTTTATTTTCAGTGGAGGGTTTTTATCATATACTATCATTTTGCTTTCCTTAAATGACGACGTAATTGAATATGTTCTTCACCAAAGTCAATACAGTAACCAAACTGATCTACAATCCTGACAGATATGGCTGACATTATATTTTTGTTCACTGGGAAGTAAATAACTTTCTGTGGTATTTCTGTGTAGCCGTGACTTGAAGCAGTCTTAGATATGAATTCGTGAATAAAATGAGTCGGTAATCCGTTGTAATTTGAACCGTGCACAAGATCACATTCGATTCTGATTGCAGATGGTAAACTGCTGTTATTAACGGGCACATTCGGTCTTGTTTTTAATACTGAAAAGTATAGTAAACCGCACTCCTATTGATACAGATAAATGAAGAGGTGGTTGAAAATACGAGACCAGTTCTGATTTATTTCCAGAGATGGTAACCGTAGTAGACATGTTTGCATACTGAACTGTTTTAAATGATCCTGTTTATTTTATTTCTTAATAAGACCAAATTTTTTTTAAGAAATTTAAACATAAATGTCCACAGTTGAAGGGGTGATCACGTTGTATATTTTCATAATTATATCGAATGTTAGAACCTGCATATTTTATAAATTCCTTTGGTGGCTTAAGATTCCCATAACTATCGAAATACTCAATATAATCGTTATATTTTGCATAGGCTACCCAATGAGAACCAGGATTTTTAGAACTATCTAAATTAATAACTCCACATTCTTTTTTATAAGGATATTTAGGGAGCTCATCTCTCATAAAGACACCTCTAAAATGAGGAATTTTATGTCCATACTTCAAAATGTCAAAGTTAGTTAAGGCTCGTTTGGGTAGCCGATATCTTAGTTTTTTTCTTTTGACACGAAAATTCCAAGACCACCTTTGTGTGATTTAAGGTGTAGTCCTTTCCCAATACATAGAGCTTCCATTTTTTCATTGTGTCTCCTCGATTTCTCATACAGCTTTTTATCCATTTTGTATTCATTTATGGTTTTGGCAATACCAGCTGCACCGCCTGCTAAAGCTCCCGCCGCGGATAATCCGGCAAAAATAGGAATCAGAGGTAGTACTCCCCCAGTTTTTGGAATAGGAATAACACGGGGGAGTTTAATGGATGAATCATCAGCTAATTCTCTGGTAGCGGCAATAGCTAATTTTATAGCCATTTTCTTGCTCTTAGGTTTTAATTTTTTTATGTGTCTTTTTGCTTTTGTAATAACAGTTTTTAATTTACTTTTTAATCCTTTCCCAGATGTAACTCTTGGAGAATGCTTTTTCCTCAAACCAGAACCAGTTTTAATTTTTGCTGACATAGCCTTACTTACTAAGCGTGCCGCGTGTTTTTCGCCTGTACTGGCATCGGAAGCAACCGCTCGCTGTTTCGCCATTTTTAACAAAATTAAATCAGCTTTATGTCGCTCTTTCAAGTTTGATGACTTGTGATATGCAATATCGTGATCTTTGCAATATTCGTCCAACTTATTAACATCGTTTTCTCCTTGCGCAAGTCTTTTTATTAATTTAGTACCAGGACCACAGTAATTATATCCTGGTAAATGAAATTCAAATGGTAAATTATTAATAAGCCAATTGAAAAGACTGCTCTCTCCAAAACACATTATAAGACTGATGGTTCCGGTTTGAATACTTTAATAAATAGTTATGCGATTCGAGTTTGTTGTTAATGTTATTTTATTTATAATATGACATTCGATTTATCAATCCAACTGCTTTCAGCTGAAGACAAACCTAGCCATTTTACTAAAACCCTGCTACCTTTTCTTCTGAGAACTTTCTCGACAAGATATACATTGGGATGTTTTGTTTTTTGAAGTTCTTGTGTATAAAATGCACCTAAAATAGGCTGACCTCTGATTGTATCTTCGATTAAGTAAGTTATAGGAGTTGTATTTTGTATTTTACGAATTTTAAATATTTCTGTTGACCAGTTGGGAGTATAACCTTTTTCAAATGTTCCTTTGTATTTACTGATACGCACATAATTACCTACTTTGTACTTGCTTTTTAAATTATCATTTTTTAGCAACTTTAAATACCTTTCTAATATCGTTTTTTCATTATTATTATCCACATTGGCAGGGATTTTATTAATAGTGCGATGGCGAGTGTGATTGTATTTGTAAATAACATCATTGAGGGTATTATTTACCCAATTGTAATTGCCTTTTAAACTAAATTCCTTATAGACTTTAGATTTCAATGTCCTGATAAATCGTTCAACTATTGAAGCCTTTTTTGTTGAGAAGGTTGAATAATGGATAATATGATACGATGTCATAAGTTTCTGAAATTTGTTATTATAAAATTCTGCTCCATTATCCGTTTGCAGATTTTTAGGAACACGCCCTTTATCCAATAAAGTTTTGAAAGAGTTACACACATCTCCTTTGGTTTTACTTCTCATAGGAAAGGCCCAAGCATATTTCGAAAATGTATCAATGACGGCAAGAATATATCTGTAATTTTTATTTTGTTTTGAAATTGATTGCATGTCAATTAAGTCTGCTTGCCACAAGTCATCTATATCTTTCATGATAACATGTCTTCGTGGATAGTTCACCCTCGCATTTTTATGAATTTCGTTTACTACGTCAGCTTTGCTCATGTTCACAGTTCAGTATATTTGTCTTGAATTGAACTTTAACCCATTTAGTCCTACCGTACCATATACGGTACACCTGTTAGATTTTATTTTTTTCAGGTACCCGCATAATATTTTTAATATTATTTGATATTTATGTCGAGAAGAAGAATAGTGTTCATCGGAAAAAAATACGCCAGTGCAATTGAATGCTGATAATAGTGCAGATATATTGAACAAGTTTCGTAAATCTATTTTTTCTGCTGAGACATGGCTTCCAACAGGTAAATATACTACAATTATATAATTTATACAAATAATTTCCATCTTTTTATAAAACGAATATACTCCTTAGTTCATTGTGACATTATAATATCCTAATTATTTATTTATTTTTTAGTAATTTAGACATGAATAATGGTTTACCCTATTTGGTACGGTAGGACTATATGCCATTTCAATTCACTTTTTTTGCTTTTCAGACCATTATCCCTGAATTACATCTTATCTTTATTGGAAGAGGGGGATGTTGAGACAACCGAAGGGGAAAATGATGTATTCATACTTCCGCCTGATAATGCGAATGCAGAACTGACAGACGAGGACTCTGGAGACGAAGATCAGGTCAATGTCAATAATCTACCTCCCAGCTTGCTCAGAGCGGACTGTTATGAGGATTCCCGAATTTCGGTTTTTAAAAAACAAAGAAATAAAACTTAGATGAAAATTGAAGGACACTTTAATTACATTAGGACTCGGTAAATAGGGCAAGTGTCACGCGCGGATGATGGAATCGAACTGTCGCAAAGAGAGCATCTTATTATTATGAACTATCAAAAGTGCTGACAAGGGATATAGAAAGAGCCGTTGGGCACTATCATATACATTACATATATATAACAGCCCCCAGGGTTTTGACTAAACTTATCCTTAAAAGGTTAAGTTTATGCAAGGGATTTACGGATTTTAGGTGCGGAAATGTCGGAAGAACTAGCAGCAACTTCTGTGAGCTCTTCAGCTTTTTCCATATTACATTTGAAAGCTTGTCTATTTAAGAGACGATGACAAATGCCCGATTTTATAAACTTACAAAATAGTACAAAAATAGCTATACAATAATAACAGATATAATATTTGTTACATAGGAATAATATTCACCATATAAAACAATATGTGGTTTTTCAATTAATTTGTCAAGGTTATTGACAATGCGACTGGTTTCCAAATTTCGTCGTGACGTTATAGAATCAAGGTTAATATAAGTAAGATTTAAAACGGGAATTTGAGGCTTAAGTTTCGATAATGTTTCCAAATTACAACAAGAGTCATTTACTAGATTAAAGTTAATTTTAATTGTTTGGACTTTAATTGTTTTGTAATATTTGGGTATTAACCTTGAGTCTTTATAAAAGGCTATACAATACGGAGGTAAGTTTATCATGCCTGTGCCTGATATGATAACTTCAGTATTGGAAGCTTTACAGTCTATGGACAATTTGGAAGGATTTGTAATGACATATAACCATGTATTGTTAGACAATGTTTGCCAAATATCTAGTTGGCCTTGAATAAATTGGGTCTTACAATTACTAGGCACAGATTTTAATGCTTTTGAGATTATATCCGATTCGCAGATCGGAGTCCTGGCACACGAGTAAGTATCTAGGTTGTCACATATATATGTAGTACTGGTTATTTATTGTCTTACAGCTACTTAGATTATCTAATTTACTATAATATGATCTATCTCTGTTAATAGCTAGATATTTAGTACAGGGAATGATCATGGTATAAGTATCATGGGTTACAGAAACTGGATAAGGTATGTTATGATATAAATCATAGCTCCTGGAATTTACTAAAGGTATTTTTAAGGCAAATACAACTTTGTTATTATTATAATAACTCGCAATTTCTGAAACATTCATTAAAGTGTGTATATTTTCTAAAGTTAAACGTAAAGGAAATTGATGATTATCAGCTAAAAACCTATAATTATTAACAAGCTCTGTAAATAGCTGTTTTGGACTTATAATAGAAGGATACAAAATATTTAATTTACTAAACATAATAGCGTTTACAGTGTCTTCTAGTTTAAAAGATAAAGTTAGGAGACTACTTTCTAATAAATTTAACATTCCATTGAATTTAGTTTTTAATATTAATTTATCAGCTAACAAGGTCAAGTTCTTTTGGAATAAAGCTATGTTATCAATAGCATCATTTAATCTCTGCTCGTTGACACTAATTTTATTTACTGAGTCTTCTATTGAAGAGAGTGTTGAAGTAGTTACTAATATATTTTGTTTAACTAATTCGGATAATTTAGATTGATCTTTCTCTATTAATTGAATAGCGTTACTATAATTTATTGCGTCGTCTTCGTTCATAGTACCAAATAGATTTTTGAATAGGGTGCCAATACCCCCAAACCAGGCTGAACGTTTAGACCTTGATTCAATTAAGTGAGAAATAGAATCGTAATCTCGAATAATGTCGTTGTATCTTATTGATAATGGCTGGTGCAAATTAAGACACTCGATATCGGTATACAGAGCAGTCTGCTTACATAGGAACTTAGAAGTGCCTATCACACCGTTAAGATTCTTAATATGCGGTTGAATAAATGAAATATCTATTGGAATTAGTACGCTAAGGAACGGAAGGAATTAGTACGCGTCTATCATTTTTAATGACCCAATGGGGTCAAAATATATGCCGGAAGCATTCGTGGAACTTGTGATGAACATTGCTTTTGCGGAACTCTGTCTTCCGCAAAAGCTGTAAAGGAATAATTAACTATTAATTAAAATTAATTATTAATTAAAAACTAAGACTAACTAACTAAACTAACTAACTAAACTTAAATATTACGTTAAGTTAAAACAAGCTTAAAGTGATTATGACACGGTGTCACGGCGATGAGCTAATTTTATTTCATCAAAATGATGGGACACGGGTCGTCTATTTATTAATAGCGTTATACTATTTCTACCATTAACCTTAATAATTTTATAAGGGCCTTTCCAGACCGGAGATATTTTACGCATACGGAGGTGATTTTTAAGGTACGCATAGTCACCAGCATGGTAACTTATAGGTCTTGTGCGGGCATCGTAATAGGCTTTGGAAGACTCTTTCGACTTCTTTATAAATTCGACGGCTTTATCACGCGTGCATTTAAGGCGGTGTTGAAGCATCTAAATATAGTCCGGATACGAGGCATTTGTGTTAGGTTCATATATGGAATTAGGAAGGATTGGTTTATGACCGAAAATCAACTCGTAGGGAGTGAAATTTGTTGTTGAATGTATAGATGTATTATAGGCGAGCATAGCAGTATATACATATTTTGGCCAATTGTCTTGGTTTTCAGATATGTAAGATTTAAGGTACTCCTTTAACCCTTAAAGTAACTTTGTATAGAATAGTATACGTCTCATTTGAATTAAGATATTTTCCTATTTAATTTAATTTTATCTGGAGTATTTTGTCATAAATGACATTTCTGAACGTTTTTCTCTAAGTTAAAATGACAAACCTTTTTTTGATTGTGGTAAATTCAAATCAGTTGTCAAAAATAACGAACGAGTCGCCGTCAGAAACTATTATCAAGGTGCGTTTTAGTTATTTTAGTGTTTTTATTGCTAATCATAGATTTCCAACACATAAAATGTAAAGGAGAACAGTTATTCTAATAGTTTTGATAGATAAATAACTTGGAAAATGCGGTATTTGTATTATTTTGGCTAGTTTTTAAACATGTATAGTATACTATACAATACTACAGTTGCTATCATTTACCATTGTTTTTATTTGTATAGCATACTATACAACGCCACAATTGCTACTATGTGATGAACCTCTCATTTTTTTGTTTTTTGATATGATGCGAGTTATATATGGTGCATAAGTAACGTCTTGGCTTTTATTTGAGTGGTGCTTGCATTGCATGTTTGCTTTATGTTGTTTTAGATCACAATTAACGGAAGAGCTAGACGAATATTGGCTTGGATTCCTGCACTAAATTCGTTACTAGACTCGTCATTTGAAAGGCTCGACATTCTAGGCAGCCCAGTTTTGCTAGCCAACCCAGTGGGTGAGGTAGAATCAAACGCCCTTTCTGATGTGGAACAAGAAAATACTCAAGTGCCCCTCACACCAATTCTGAACGCTGTATTTCTGAGCCCTACGCAATGCAACTATGATGCAATCTCGTCAATTGTTTCTATGGGTTCTGCGCCATCTGTTCAACCTTCTACTTCCATGGCAACACACCTTTGAGGACACGTGGGCAAAGAAAACTTACTGGGCCTTCTATTGCAATTAAAAGAATCAAAAGACGCTGTATCAAAAAACTAAACTTACGTTTTCGTTGGAAGAAAGTGTCATTTCAACACGGGGCTGACATATCTAATCGTACTTTTCAAGAAGCAGTACCAACTGATTGGTATGATACTGATTGGACCCTTAGACTATTTTTATCGATTTTTTAAAAAATAGAGAGAAGAATAGATAACGAAGCCATTGGCCGAGAGGCCTTTTGATGATGTCAGGTATGATAAATACGATCATTAGCCTCAGTTTACCGGGTATCAGAGTTGTAAATATTGCAAAGGAGGTCAAAGAGCATCAGCTGCTGAATTTAGCTTACCTTTTCGGTAGACTATTTCGTATTCAAATTCTTGAAGTTGGAGACGCCAACGTTGCAATTTACTGCTCGGGTCAGTGTGGTTGAAAAGCCATTTTAAAGGACGATGGTCAGTTATGATCATAAATTTACGACCAAACAGGTACGGTCTAAAGGTTTTGCAGCCCCAAACTATAGCCAATAATTCCTTTTCAGTTGTGCTATAGTTGATTTCGCATTTGTTCAGGGTTCTAGACGCATAGGCTACGGGATGGTCTTTGCCAACTGGCCCTTGAGACAGGATAGCAGAGATTGCATAGTTACTTGCATCACAAGTAAGGTTAAAAGATTTTGTGAAATCGGGATAAATAAGGACTGAAGCGCTAATTAGCTTATCTTTAAGCGTTTCAAAAGCTAACTGTTGTTCATTTGTCCAAACAAATGATACATTTTTCTTAAGAAGAGAGGAGAGTGGCTTCGATAATTTTGAAAATTCAGGGATAAAACGTCTGTAGTAAGATATAAGACCTAAAAATGATTTTATATCTTTCGGACACTTTGGAACTGGGAATTCTTGAACAGATTTAACTTTATTTGGATCAGGTTTTAGGCCATTTTCTGTTATAATGTGTCCTAGATAGCCGACTTCTTTTCTTAAGAATTCACATTTATCTGGTTGCAATTTCAAGTTAAAACTACGAAGTTTTTGAAAAACTGCTGTCAAATTTTGAATATGACTATTTAAGTCATGTGAATAAACGACAATATCGTCTAGATAAACAAAACATCTTTCGCCTTGAAGGCCTGTTAAGACATTATTCATTAGACGTTGGAAGGTCGCTGGCGCGTTTTTCAAACCAAAGGGCATTCGAGTGAATTCGAAATGTCCTTGGGGAACACTGAACGCGGTTTTACAAGCGTCTTGTGGAGACATTTTTATTTGATGAAATCCGGAAGCAAGGTCCAGAGTAGAGAAGTATTTAAAGTTACCTAATTGATCTAATATTTCAACAATGTAAGGAATAGGATAGATTTCACCAATTGTGATGTCATTTAACTTTCTATAGTCAATGACTATACGCTACTTCTTTTCACCAGAAGCATCGATCTTTTTGGGAACAATCCATATTGGAGAAGACCACGGAGATAAGGAAGGTTTAATAATATTCTGACCTATCATTTTCTTTATTTGGGAATTGACTTCTTGCTTATGTATTTCCGGGAAGCGATAAGATTTAACGTTAATGGGCTGATCAGAAGATGTGCGGATTTCATGCTGAATACTGTCAGTTGAGCTAAGTGGATCATTAGGTAAGTGAAATATATCGGAATAATTCGAGCACACGTCATAGAGGGCTTCGCTTTCTTCTGTATTTAGATGTGAAACGCGAAGAAGGTTAAGGACTTCGTTAGTTCTGTCGAGAACTGTTTGGTAAGTATTGTGTACTTGACAAGTTTCATAGTCGATCGGGTGTAAGGTAAGTTGCAGATTAGAATTTAGAGAGACAGGGTCTTCAGAAGTATTAAGAACTGTTAGGTTAATTCGATTATTCCTTTTGACTTTAGCTAAGCAGACCTTCTTTTAATTTAGGGTTACTTACTGAACGTTCTACAGTGATTTCAGAACGAGATGGTATTTGATAAATTGGGTCTGTGAAATTTAGTTTAATTTTATTTATTCCTAGGTTAAGAATATGACGATTGTAATCAATAGAACACTGATAATGGGTAAGTAAATTATTTCCTATGATACCATCATAGGGGAAATCAATTGGTTCTACTACGTGAAATGGGTAAGATATCGATTCTTTGCCGAATATAAGGTTCATATCGAAATTACCAAGGGTAAGTACAGCATTTTCTTTACTATCTATGCCTTTTAATTTAATTATGTTTTCATTGAGTTTCAGGTCGGAGTATGATTGAATAGAGGTCTTTTGGAGAAGGCAGATTGAAGATCCAGTGTCTACGAGTAAAATAAGTGGTTTCTCAGAAACGGATGTTTGAATGCAGACATGAGGTAAGGATATATTTCGATTATACGATATTTCATATATTTTATTTTCTTCCAGGAAATTGTCAGTAAAGCAGTTTTGGGCTTTTACTTGGGGCTGGTACGGGTAACCGTGAGACCCTTGGATTTAGTAGAATGGACACTTGCTTGGGGCTGGTTACCCGTGTGTATTTGGATTTAGTAGAATGGACACTTGCTTGGGGCTGGTTACCCGTGTGGTCTTTGGATTTAGGAGAATGGACACTTGCTTGGGGCTGGTTACCCGTGTGGTCTTTGGATTTAGTAGAATGGACACTTGCTTGGGGCTGGCTACCCGTGTGGTCTTTGGATTTAGGAGAATGGACACTTGCTTGGGGCTGGTTACCCGTGTGGTCCTTGGATTTAGGAAAATTGGTGCCGTTGACATGGAAGGATTTTGTGAGAGGTCGTATTTTGGGCCTCACGAGACACCTCCGTGAGCCCATGTAACGTTGTACGTTTTTATGCTCTAATTTCTTTGAATCTATAGATACTTACGAGTATATCGAGTTGAAGTTCTATAAAATACTCGTCTTTATATTGGAACGCGCCGCACGCCCGAACTCACGTCTCGGAAACCGGTTCCGTTGGCCGAACCCCTTCCACCGTTCGAACTGCGAGCGACGCGTCACGCGAGTCACCGATGCCAGTGCGACCGGGGAAAGGATTATTACCGACCTACCGCGAACAGCTGAGCGCGTACTCTCGAGTTCTATTTTTTCACAGTGAGGCCCTAATACCGGCCACTTAAAATATAAAACTTTAAATATATCTACTAATTAAATTCAGTGAACCCCATATCGGGTGAGTGTTGCAAAACGTTTACAAGCAATCGCTAGATTTAAGTAATGCATGACTTGCTAAAATTATCATTGTGCTACGATTAATTGCTTTTAATACTTTCACCATCATAGTGTTGCAAACCTTTAGTAGATATTTAAACTGTTATCTGTCATGTTCTAAAATGTAATTGACCTATAGTTTTAAATATTGTGTTTACCGACTTTACAATTTGCATTGACCTTTGGAACGGTTAACCTTGGCCGTGTCATGACGGTCAACCATTTTAAACTTACAACGACATTTTTATTATAGCATATCCTTCTCTTAAATTCGAAATCTAATAACACTGCTATTAATTTATTGCATAAGATGTATTAATTATGAAACTACTTTCATAATAGCTGTTATTCATCTTACAATTAACAACGTCACGTAGTTTTGCTAGCTAATGTACCACGCTGCCTAGACTGCCCCATCTCGATAGCTACTTAGTGCTGAATCACCGCTTTCCATTTTAGTATGTTGTGTTGCTAACGGGATGCCGCAGTAACGGACTGGATTCGGTCAATTTCTAAAGTTACCAATTACCGAATTCCAGGGTTCAAGTTCAAGTCCAAGTTGAGTCTCCAGCTTCAAGCCTCAAGTTCCAGCTCAAGTACTTGTAAGCCACCGAGGCTGCGTTTTCTACTCTTCTTCTTCTTCTTCCTCTTCGTTCCTGCCTAATGTCCTTGACGCCGTCATCTATCGACCGTCAGGATTAGAAACGTTCCTGCCGAAGACCTTGCCTGCCCTTGAGTCTCCGTCGGTCAGCTGCTACCCGGGAAGGAGACCGCGGACCCCTACACATCCGGATACTGAGGCAGGATAGTGGTGTTTCTCTTGCGACCTTCAATTCCTCGCGCGCTCGATATTTTAAAACCACCCCCAGCTCAACCGACTATTTGTTTTTTTTTTTAAGAATAAATTGTTAATCTAATTGTAACCATTTTTTTCTCACAAGCCTATCTGCCTAGAACCTACGCTACACCCACTATTCGTTTAAATCGTGGGTTTCGTCATATTGGGTATCATTTGTGCTCGTGGATGGTTGTGGTTCCGGATTATAATAGTCATCTTCACTGGTTACACAATTAACCCGAGCAGGTTTATAGTTCTCCTGATAAGGTTGCTTTTGATATTTGGGAGATGGATTAGCCTTGAACCGATTATTGTTGTACTCGCGTTTTCTACATGTTTCAATGGTATGACCTTGATTTTTACAATACCTACAGAATAGATTTTTATTATCTCGGTCATATTGTTTAGCCATTTGCGGCTTAGAATTGACATCATGGTTTGAAGGACGGGAAGGATATTGGGGTTTAGAAGCAATACGATGTAATGTTGAACTTTGGGGATTACGCTTATTATACGAATTTAGGATCTTCTCCTCTGAGACGGCAAAATTGATTGCATCGTTGAGAGTGGATGGGTTTCTACTGCGGACTAGATTAGAAATTTCGGGCTTAAGGCCAATTAAAAACGTGTGGAGTGCTAAGTCTTCCATAGCCGCTATACGACCCACTAATTTGCTTTTCTTTTTATTAGATAATGTTACTTCTGTTAAGAGCTTCAAAAGGCAAGTTTCGAGGCGTAATGCGAATTGGTTAACCGGTTCATTTAGTTGTTGGCATTCCCGTAATTCAGTCATTAGATGGGCATAGTGTTTTCTTTCACCGAACTGTGTTTTAAGGAAACTATTTAATTGGTCCCAAGAGTCGAATTCTTTAATGGAGCAAGCTACTTCGGCTTTGCCTTCTAATTGTGATAATATGTATTTAAATAATATTGGTTTTTGGGTATCAGAAGCTAAATCAATTGCGTTGTCACAGTTAGTTAGAAATGAATTCAATTTTTCACGTGTGCCATCGAATGTTTTTATAAATTTAAATAGAGTTCCAATTTGAATATTTTCATTTTTTTCTGGTTTAAGAGACATTTTATTAAACAAATTTTATAACGCGTCCACTAAAGATGTAGTTCGGTGTAATAGACAGCAACTGTAATGTGAGGTTTAGATAAGAGCGAGTGCGGTATCGAATGTCTTGATAGTGATAATTCCGAGTAATGGTTAACAATAACAGTGAGAGATTTAGAATATAAAGTTTGCAAACAAAAAATAAATTAGAATTAGTAACGCGCATAAGAAAATAAACCTTTATGTTTAGTTCACTGGATTTACGCACTTTCACGCACTTGTTTTCGAATTGTTTGAGATGAGTTGCACTTTCGCTGGGAAATATAATGTTTTCAAGACTTACAGGAACACGTAGAAAATGTACTGGAACATGACCACTTCTTTGGTCTGTTGAGGTTGAAGAGGCTTTCCCTCTCAGGAATCAGGCACGAAACAGGAACACAATCACAATACCCACGGGAAAAGTTATTCAGATTTTAGGATGTCCGAAAATAGATATGAATATTGAATTTTTTTTTTTGAGTTCGAGTTAATTTTGGCACTTCGACACTTTTATGCTTTAAAATAGTTTAGAATATGAGTCCAGAAGGAGACGTCCCAGGGATACCTTCACCATCGGTATCCCACCGCTGCCACCAAATTGTTATGAGGATTCCCGAATTTCGGTTTTTAAAAAACAAAGAAATAAAACTTAGATGAAAATTGAAGGACACTTTAATTACATTAGGACTCGGTAAATAGGGCAAGTGTCACGCGCGGATGATGGAATCGAACTGTCGCAAAGAGAGCATCTTATTATTATGAACTATCAAAAGTGCTGACAAGGGATATAGAAAGAGCCGTTGGGCACTATCATATACATTACATATATATAACAGGACGCAGAGCTACGTCAACCCGCTACAGTTAGTTTGGACAACATTGGGGATCCAGACAGGAATGATGAGCCCCTTCATAAAGTTTTAAAAAAATATAACTGGAGGAAACGGGATTACGAAGGCTCACTATCATTATGGCGACCTGATTACCACGTCCCTCAGGAAAAATCACCAATAGAATGGTTTTCTTTGTTTTTTTCGGAGGGTGTTTTTGATTTATTGACCACTGAGACGAATAGGTACATAGGAAGAAAAAACCTTGCTGCTGATATAAAAATAGAAGAGATGAAGTGTATGATTGGTGTTCTGTTAGTAAGTGGCTATTCTTCGGTAAATAGAAGACGAATGTACTGGGAGAACTCGCCTGACGTGAAGAATGAACTCATTGCTAGTGCTTTATCGAGAGATCGGTTTTCCTACATATTTTCAAATCTACATTGTATGGACAATCATCAGTTAGATTCTTCTGATAAATTTGCAAAAGTTCGGCCACTTATGAGCAAATTATCTGCCAAGTTTCTAGACCACTGTCCCCACAAAGAAAACCACAGTGTTGACGAAGCTATGGTGCCTTATTTTGGCCGACATGGATGCAAACAATTTATTCGTGGCAAACCCATACGGTATGGGTTCAAACTGTGGGTAGGAGCTACTGCGGGGGGCTATATAGCTTGGTTTGAGCCTTACCAAGGGGCCACCACAATTTTGAACGCCAGATATGCTGAATTAGGCCTTGGGGCTAGTGTAGTTTTGACATATTCAGATAAACTAATGAAACTTGAGCTTGGATCCAGATATCACCTATATATTGATAATTTTTTTACCGGGTTACCGTTGGTTGAAGAGTTAACGAAAAGAAATATGGGTGTAACGAACGAAGAAAATCGAACCGGAAAATGTCCTTTGATAGGGAATAAAGAAATGAAAAAGAAGGAAAGAGGAGAGTATGATTATCATGTTAGTGACTCGATTATAATCTGTAAATGGCATGATAACAGCATTGTTACAGTTTGCTCAAATTCAACGGGTATATTACCGTGTCATAAGGCAGACAGATACTCACAACAACTAAAAAAGAAAATTAGTGTATCTCAGCCTCACTTGATTCAGAAGTATAACCAAAATATGGGTGGTGTCGACTTATCTGATCAAAATATTTCGTCAGTCAGAACCAGCATCCGGGGAAAAAAGTGGTACATGCCCCTTATTCTACATTGTCTTGACATGTCAGTGCAAAATGCTTGGCTACTTTATAGATACAATGGTGGCAAACAAGACTTATTGTATTTTAGACGTCGTATAGCTATATCCATAATTGACTCAAATAAGTCTCGAAGCAAGCCTGGACCTAGCCGACAATCATCTATAACTATGGATTCCCGATTTGACGACAAGGGTCATTATATAATAAAACAGCCCGATAATAAAAGAACGAGATGTGGACATTGCCACCGACAAAGCCCAGCAAGATGCATCAAATGTAATGTTGGATTGCATGTTGAATGCTTTCTTGCTTACCACACAAAATGCTAATTTAGTGTATGTTTTTCTTGTATTTTTAATAAGTTTTCATTTGCTGCGGTTTTTTTTATTTTGATTACATTTTTAAATAACTATGAACAATAAACAACTTTTTCTCATTTTTACGGTATTTTTTGTTACTCCAAATCCTACTGTACCATATGTGGTACGGCTATTTCCCAGACCCCTTTTATTTCAGGATTTTTATTTTCTAGGTTTTCCTAATATTTAAACCCCTATCAACCTATATACTAAGAAAAAAACAAACAATTTAGAAAAAAATAGTTTCAGGACTAAATGGGTTAATACTGAATAAAAAGCGTATTATTTTAACTATTTATTATTTAATTATGTCAGCTTCTTTTAATTCTTCGATAATTGATAAAATTTCATTATCATGGTTTGTATTACCGGCATCTCGGGAAGCAACTAATAGTTTCAATCTCTCAACAAGTTCGTTAGGATCGTCCCAATATACCAAGTCAGCATCTTTTTATATTTCTTTAGTGTTGGTAAGCTTCCTCCAAATTTAGTGACAATATTACTGTTTAACGATTCAGAAAACAATGGTTTGATTATTTCGCCATATTTTATACCTTTATCGCCTCTAATTTGTCCATTAGGATTGACATCTCTCTTATGTGCATTTGTATAATGCAACATATCTTTATAGACAAGTTTATCTTTGCTCGATATTAGTTTCAAATCAGGTTTTCTTCGAAGTAAAAGTTCTTTTAAACCAGGGGTTAAGTTGTAGCTTTTGTCACCAACTTTAATTAAAATGATATTATCTTCATTCACACTATCTATTTTAGAAAATGAGACTATTGAATTACCCATTAGTAATTTTTTGTTTGCACTCCTTATTCCAAATGGTATATTTACCCCATCATAAATATCATGGATATCATCACCCTCTAATGATATTTCTAAATCTTTCAGTAATTCTGTCTGGGGAGACTTTTTAACGAACTGTACAGAATTTAGTTCTGGATCGCAGCATTCTTCAAACTTTGTAGATGAGCTGGTATTAATGTCATCCAATTCCATGTCTTCAAAATTATTATTAGAGTATGTATTTTCTATTGTTTTGTTCGAATCAACTAGGGTTTTAAGGGGATCTGTGACAGGTTTTAACATTTTGTCGAGTGGTAAGTTCATCGAGTGTTCCTGGTCTTTCATTTGTTTTATTTTATTCTTTATGGAGTCTACAGACTTCATTAATTCTATTTTAATATTTTTCTCCATGTTGCATCTGTTATCACAACTGTATTAAGCTAAGAACAAATTATACTGAATTTGATTTTGCATGTTAATTGCTTATATGCACATATAAACAGTCAGTCGAATTTAAAAAACATATCAAAATTCTGTCTGTACCTTCCGTTATTTAATGCTGATTCTTTATTAATTAGTAGAAAATTATAAGGTTTCCTCCAAACAGTTTGACAAAGATTTCTGAACTCTTTCCACTCTAAATCAGAACTAACATGCTCTTCATAAATATATTTTAAATTCACATCATCTTGTTTGAATATAATAAGAAAATTCACATTGTCACGTAGCAGTTGTTTTGGAATTTTAGAATAGGTTTGAGATAAATAGAAACAATCTATTTGTTTATTTCTACCCATACAAAAATAATTGCGGATATTTATTTGATTTTCACACGCAACATCATCAAAAATAAATACAGAATTTGCTAAAGCTTCACTCGGAGAAATTACATCTTTATCATCACTAAACTGATAGAAATTAATTTGTGGCACTCTTTTTAGTACTTCGGTCAAAAAACGGTATTTTGGTTGAGAATATGTCTTAGAGTAAAGATATAGATTTCTGAATTTGAGCCCGTTTTCATGCAGCAGCAAACTAATCATAACATTCGTTTTGCCACAACTTGATGGACCGCATATTATACAGCGAATGGTATCTGGCAATAAAGCGCTATGTCTGATGTGGTGAACGGAGTCACTTAATTTTATATTATTAACATCGAGGGATATGGGTTGCTTGATCAACTTCATCTTAACGATTAATGAAAAAAACGATTTAACGTATATATTTATACTAGCTGTTGCCCGCGACTTCGTCTGCGTGATTAGAAGATATAAGTTATGACTTTTTCTTCGCTCCTATTGGTCGCAGTGTGATGATATATAGCCTAAAACCTTCCTCGATGAATGGTCTATTCAACACAAAAATATTTTTTCAATTTGAACCAGTAGTTCCTGAGATTAGCGCGTTCAAACAAACAAACAAACAAACAATCAAACAAACAAACTCTTCAGCTTTATATATAGATGCCAACGATATCTTCGCTACGTTTCATCGATTTTTAATTTCTCGCGCGGAGATTTTAATATTACGATAACTCATTACCTATTAACTTTTTTGGTGTAGTGTAAAAGGCAATTTTGTTCTATATTACATGCACAATATATCTAACTTATTTATTTGGATAAGGATTAATACTGTATTGTTAAAAATAGGTTCGTAAATAACCCATAATTTTACTGTATTAAGAAAACACATAAAAATGGTTATTGTGGGTTATCCTTGGAAGATAGACATATACCACCGCGGATTTTTTTGTATATCTATTAAAGAGGCATAAACCCGCCATACATTGTTTTGTTGTAACTCAAAAGGTTTTGGCAGCGTTCTCGAGGAAAGCTCTCGAATGGCTTAATTTTTTCCGACATGTTTAACTAATATCGTTGAAATATCGTCAGTTTACACAAAACCTAAACTTATCATACACTAAAACCTTCCTCAAGAATTGCTCGTTCTATTGTTGAAAACTGCATAAAAATCCGTTCAGTACTTTTCTAGTTTATCGCGAACAGACAGACAGACAGACGCGGCGGGGGACTTTGTTTTATAATATGTAAGGATAAGGAAGGATAAGGATACTACTTTATAGTGACCCCCATGGTAGTGTTTTAATTTGGTTTGAGAGAACATATCTTTTATCATCATTTCTATTCATCACCAGTTTGTTTACTTGTTGTGAATACAGTACATGTTTTATTGACCGAATTAAATTCATTAATAATATTTTATACCTGAAGAGAACATTTGTACTGCAATATCGACAAGTTTAGACTTGTATCGTTTAAGCCGAAACTGAAATTTGAGATATTATTGCACCCATAAAAGTTCCTTTTGCATATAAAAAAATGAGGTCCCTTCAGTGCGTTGCTGACATTTGCGTGAGCAGATCGTTTATCCTTTGATTTATTTACTTTCGAGGGAAGAATAATTATCAGCATTTTTCTTTTCAAATGCTTATTTTTAAAATAAATAACAAGTCTTTTAATATTGTTATCGTTCTTATTTCAGAATCATGTCAGGCTCAGCGTCCTACAGTCCTGTTCTAGATATTATAAGCCATAATAGAATTTCAGCATTTAATGAAGAACCGGAGAGACTTAATTTACAGGAGGTAAGTGATAAGGTTATAAATAATTTAAATATATAAAAGTTGTTGTTATTTATAGTTTTTATTTATAAAGGTTATTTTTTTTACAGAATTTAATAGAAGACGATTATCCAATTACGAATCCTTTTTATTACGCTCAAGATAGAGAAAGTTGGGATGCTGAAGTAGCTGCCAAGGCCTACGAGGAAAGCCGGCAGCAAAAAGCAGAGGAACAAACAACGAAGAAGAAAAAAAACAAATCAAAATCTATGAGTATAAACAAATCCTATATCATGCGTAAAGAATCTGCACATGTTCGACATTTAATAAAAATTATGATACATGATTTGGACGGTCGTCCTATGGATAAAATAAGAGTGAACCCTGAGGATGCGAGTGTGGATGTACAGTATTTAGTGACTTAGTAATTATGATGATATAATGACTGAAACCGAACATTTAGTTGGTAAAATAGTAAATAAGTTAAGGTAATCATCGTGTCTATGATGTATAATTATATTATATTAGTTTTTTTTTATAGATAACATAATGTTGTATGTATTTATAGTATTTAAATTTTGTGTTGTATATGTTTATACGGGTCCTGATGCTTGAAGTAAATGGACAAATAAATAAATATTATGTGTTATATATTTTTTCTTTTTTATTTGAATTGTACGTTGCTTATATTTATGTTGCTGTATGCTTACGTTATTTATATGCTGGCTATGTTATATTTCCATTTTTAAGTGCTCGCATTGCCTGCCACAAATTAATTTGCTTAAGAGAGATTTTTTTAGAATCTTTTCAATAATTGCTTCTTTTGTAATGTAATTATTAGATACGATCGCTAAGTTGTTATAATCTTTAATAACAAATTAACTTGTGACAGAATTAAGATCAAGGAAAAAAAAACAACTGTTATATTAAAATAAAAGATATTTTATTCATTTTAAAAGTACATTAAATGTATTATAAGTTTACTTATTATATTTATGTTTTAATATATTATCAATTTACAATAAAATAGATATTAGCAACCAAATATTTGTTTCATTTACTAAAAAGTTCTTTAAATTATGTTTTTTTACCATTATACTTGTGAGAGTAAACACGTTATTGTGATTTTAAAAATTGTTTAAAGTATTTTTAATCAACTTCCGGTTTATGAAAGTATTGCATTTGATTTCTTGTTGCCCCCACTTACTACCGAATCGTAGTATAAAAGTGGGGCGCACACGTGTCGACGGATCAGAAGTTGTTCGACTGCGGACACGGCACAACAGTGCTCTGAACTGTCAGGTAACGCTACTCATTATATTGTCAAATTGCTGTTACACTGCCTATTTATTTTGTGCCTAATTATTCGTAGTGATTAATAAATGTGTTTATTTAAATAAATGAATTTAATAAATCGTTATGAATATTAATTTATAATTATAATTTATATATATTTTTATATATAATTTATAATTTATAATTTTTTTTCACTGTTGGTTAGTACTAGTTTCTCCCACATACTAATTAATTTATTATAAATGAATATTTTTATCCATACTTCTATACTAATATATAAAGCTGAAGAGTTTGTTTGAACGCGCTAATCTCAGAAACTACTGGTTCAAATTGAAAAATTATTTTTGTGTTGAATAGACCATTCATCGAGGAAGGCTTTAGGCTATAAACCATCACGCTGCGACTAATAGGAGCGAAGATACAATGGAAAATGTGAAAGAACAGGGCAGGTATAAATCATAACTCTTCTCAATAAACATCTTGAGTTCTCGATTATATAATAAACTACAAAATCAATTAAATATAAATAAGCTAAACCGCTATAAATTAAAACGTACATTACTTAATTGGCTACAAACATTAAACTATCATGCAACTGAAGAACTCATCTCGCCCATCAACATCTAAAATACTCTCATTAATACACACCGACGCCCCTTTACTACGAACATACATCCACACTCAAACCCTGATACGAACACACACCCCCACACCCTAACACACCCTCACACATACCCTGTCACACACACACACACACACACACCACTCACACACAACACACCACACACACACACACACACACACCCACTCACTCACACACCCATTCATACATACATACATACATCCTCATACTGCTACTCTAAGTTATACGCTAATTGTTTTCTATATACATATGTCTTAATTTTTAATCACTATTTTTATCTAGTTTAGTAACCATCAAAATCCTAGTGCTTTTCTTTACAATGCTTGGTGGTACCCGACAAGAGCACTGTCCTTCAAGATACAGGTTTTCCTAGTTTGAAGGGCAGGGATCAAACCTATTGTGAAAGCCCGAAACAATATTGTATTATTATTTTGATGTATTTAGGCTAAGTTCATTGGTAAATAAAAACATTACTTACTTACATTACTTACTATAACTTATATCTTCTACCCACGGGGACGAAGTCGCGGGCAACAGCTAGTTTTGTTATAAAGATATATATTTATTTAGTACAATGGGACAGATGTTTATACATTTAGCTTGAATTTTACGCTAGGTATATTATTTTACAATGCGATATTTTTTTAGTACACATGCCAGCACCTCAAGTTACTACAAACTGTCAAATTTATCGAATAGATTTTCAACTTTATGTCTTAAGCATTAGGTTCAAAGTTAGTTGAAGAAATTTGACAGTTTCGTATAGCTTGACCTGCTGGTGTCTGTACAATCTATATCCCCACAAATAAATACTAATCAATAACACTTAAACTGATGAACACTTAGCTTAGTTCTGAGTAATTAGTGTATTCTCTGGCTTATAGAGAACAATAAATGTAGAAAAGAAATCCAAATCAAAACGCAAAATTATGTAGTATTTTTTTATATATTTTTTAAAATATGTGTAGTAGTTTTTGTTTATAATTATAAATGTTCTTTTTTTATTATCATGTCTTTCACAAATAATTAAAAATAATACTTTTATGAAAAAAAGTGTTATGATTTTTTTTTCTCTAAAACACCGTTTTATAATGTCCCCAAGGTAAAGTTTTATAACCATCTTGCAGTATTTGTCGTTTGTCGTCATCTCTACTCAGTACAAGTTTATTTATTTTTTGAGTAAAAATATTATGATTTTTGGTCCTTATTATAAACATATCTTCTCTCAGACATTCATTATATTGTAAAGTTCTTTTATAGTTTTTAATATTAAGTTTTTTGGTAACAGATTTTTTGATACCTTTTGCTTTTCTTATTGAGGTATTAATAGAATCTATACAATATAATTCTGCTCTTAAGCCTACAAATTCAGTTATGATATCACCGCCCATTTCGTCCTTAAAAAATCCTGGTACTTTACAGTTGAGTTTAGGCATATTACATTTCTTGTTTTCAAAGTTGCTTGTATCAAAATATTTAATATGTTTTTTCATGTCCGTAAAAGTCTTCTGCATGTATCAAATATAAAAAGACTGTCAGTATCAGTATAACATAGCTTAATACGACTTTTATAAATTCTCTTCATTATAGAATAGTGAAAATTATACAAATGAGTTTTAGCTAGTTCTAAAATTATGAAGCCAATGTAAATTGGACGATCAAGAACAATTTTTGTTTGCTCTAATTGGATTGCAACCAAGGAATCGGTTATTACGTTCAAATTTTTAAAATTTGGCGCGCTTATGTATTTTTCTGCTCCACAAATTTTATTAGTTTATTGATTCATCTCACCATACATTAACTAATTTCACATCGACTTGTTTCCTTTTATTTTTTATTGTTTTTCCAAATATGCTGTTATTTTGCTTTTTAAAAAAGTCTCTTTCAAAATCTGAACTTGCTTGTTGACGCAATGTTGTATTTAGTAATATGTATGGTGCTAAAAACGTACTATGATTGAATGACAATATTTGATGAATTTTGAGTAAAATGAGGCCATTTTTCAGACATTCTTTTAAGTGAATATAATGAATAACATATTTATGTTTGTCATACAAGTTTGCAATTAATTTAGGATTTTTACTACCAGGTGGTACAAATTTTTCAGCTGCAAATGGCAAATCAGCATGGTCATCATGTATTTTGGAAGGGTAATGCAAATCTACTTCGAGTATATATCCTCTATCACTATCATTGGGAACAGGCATTAAATCGAATTTACTTATTTCCTTTCCATTGAGAAATTTAAAGTTCCCGGTCGGTAACCTTTGCATCATAGCATAACCATATAAATTTACGCAATCAAGATAAACTTAATAAGAATTAAACTCCTTATCATTATAATTAGGAAGGTATTTATTATTTGCCTTAAGATATGCATCTTAATGAACATTGTGCAAGACCGCCTCGAATACCTTTTTCTAACATTTGATACATTTCGATATCTGAAATTAAATCTAAATGTATTCCTGTATATAACAACATAGCGTCCCAACATAATGAAGGTGAAGATACATAATAGCACGGATCAAGATTGTAAAATTTTAAACTCATAGATCTAAATTTCTCAAACGCATCGCATAAAAGTAGAACATCACATTTTAGATATAAATCAGTTTATTCTCCTAAGTTTGAGATATCAAATTCATTCCAAACTTTTAACGCGTGCATATAATCTTCGTCTGAAACTTTTTCAGAAGTAAGATAATTATAAAAATGTTTTTGATCAAGTAATTTGCCTTCTTTGTAACGATCCCATGAATCAATATAATCATAACAGTAAATACCTTTTTTTCCGTACTAAATTAAATAAATGCTCATCTTCGAAAAAGTTACGCATATTTTGAAAATCTTCTGGTTTCATTGATTTAACTAAATTATCTAGACTTGAACTTAAAAAGTTTAAAGAATCTATAAATTTTACCTGAGCTACATTTTGAGTATCGATTGGAACGAATTTTGTAAAGGAGATATATTTTTCTTTATTTTTGGGGATTACATTTATTCGACCGCAAATAGCAGAAAGCTCTTTAATAAACAAATGACAATCGTAACCAGAAAGATTGTGAAATATTATGGGTATAAATGAACATTTTTTGGCATTCAAATTACATTTGTTATGAGCTGGCCCTCGGTATTTTCCCGTGAAATGATCATGATCTGCAACAACTAAATCCGTATCAGAAAATACTGTTTTACATATATAACATTTCTTTGCATTGTCAAAAGAATAACGTTCATTTTCACTCATTACTAGTGGCTTTGAATGTGAAAGTATTCTATATAGTTTTTTTACGTTGCTGATAATTGATTTGGCAAATTTCTTTGAACAATCCGGTCCTCTATATGACGTGAATTTATTGAGTTCAGGCTTAGAAAGACAAGAAATGTAATATGCAAAGCAACTTGCCTCGTGAATTTGAACATTTTCAACATATTAAGTTTTATTTTTGTCTGAATATTCGCGTAATAAACTCTCAAAATCACCGTAGATAACAATAGGTATTCTTTGGGTTCTTTCAAAATCAGAAAAATAAAGTTTTGAATTATCTTCAGATAGTACAGTTTGCACTCTCGCGCAATTATGATTAAATAATTTTTCCGATGTATCAAAATACGTGAAACATTCATCGCAAAGATGTATTTTTGACTTGTGTCTAGTTAATTGTTTGTGGACAAGCTTATCGAATTTTTTTAATTAACAAAAATGATTTTTTCCTTTTTTATGAATATATAGTAAGTTAACATGCATTATTTTTCGTTTACCAGTTATATATAATGGACCAGTAACTTGATTTTTTGAGTCCAAACCATAAATATTTACACTCACGTTAGAATTCAAATCTTCAAATAACTTTATATCCTCAAAACTTGGAGGAAATGACATATTAGTCGTATTTAGCACTTTGTAATAATGAGGATATGATTTTACTCTATTTGGATTATTCACAGTCGGATACAAATGAGCCACAATACTCCAGAGAAAACAGTGCTCGTCATAATTAATTATATTTAGACAAGATTTTGTTTGATGTTGTTTGAATATTTTAGGCAATGAAAGATAAGAACCAGCTCGCAAAGGGTTGTATTTTAGAATATTTATTTCTAAATGACTTATTGATTCGATCGTCCAGCCTGACTCGCAAAGTGCAAACTCTGAGCATATGTTTATAAGTTTTTGGAAAAATGTATTACAACTAGATGTCAAATCAGTATTTTGTAAAATTACTTCATATTTAGGATTTTAGTGATACTTCATTATTTTTAGGTAAAATATATGAAACAAACGATTCAAAATTTACTTTTAATGAAGTATGTACTTTCAATTTCTCTTTAAGAAGATAGTAACATGTGTGTAAAATATCATTGAAAAAAAGTTCAGGTGAAATTGTTTTATTTTGAGGATCTATTTTGTAACTCACAATTTTATTCCTAAAAGCACATGCAATTATACGAACATTATCAAGTTTAGTTTGCAACAAGTTATTAGATTTATGAATATTGGACTTTTTGTGACTTGAATATTGTTTAACATGCACATTACAGGACTGGCAAAAATACATTGTAATTTAAACATATATATTATTATATTATATATTTAGTTTATTTCTTTTTTCTTTGATTAAAGGATATCTTTTTGCAATAAACTTTGAAATCAAATTAAATTCTTCAAATAATGTATTTCTTACTGAAATTTTAGCTTAGGTAGATTTTTTAAGCTTCTTTTTTTTCATTTATTATTTCTTACGTTTTTTAAATTTGTATGTATTTATGATTTCATTTTATTGATTTGTATATAGGTAATATTGACTTTTTAATTTCATTTAATTTTAATACGTAAATTGGATAATTAGATGTTTGTGCTCTTATTATTTACTAGCTGTTGCCCGCGACTTCGTCCCCGTGGGTAGAAGATATAAGTTATGATTTATACCTGCCCTATTTTTTCGCATTTTCCTTTGTATCTTCGCTCCTATTAGTCGCAGCTTGATGGTTTAGCCTAAAGCCTTCCTCGATGAATGGTCTATTCAACACAAAAGAATTTTTCAATTTGGACCAGTAGTTTCTGAGATTAGCACGTTCAAACAAACAAACAAACAAACAAACTCTTCAGCTTTATATGTATATTAGTATAGAGTATAGATTAGTATAGATAGATTGGTTTTGCTTTTAGTTGTGTATTTGTTTATCATCAATGTATTTAATACTTTTTATTTATTAAATAGGTAAGGTTTTTATTTCTTAGTTTGTTTTTATTTTTAGTTGCTTTTTTGTAATTATTACTTAATTTTGGTTTATTGTCTTTGTGTTATTGATTTTTGGTTTATCGTCTTTGTGTTATTGATTAATTCTTATTTAGATACATTCTGTAAGAAACATAGCATTAAATTACAATAGACCCATTATAATAAACGCTAAAATTATAGGAATAACATTCAAAACATAAAGTGAGTAAGAATATGAGAAGCACATATAAACAAGTCAAAAGTTATTAAATTTTAGAGGGGTATAGAACTGGGGGAATATTACAAAAATCCTGTTTAACAGCTGATACCAGCTGGGTAACTGCTTTCCATGTGGGCGTTTTGGCATCTACAGCAGTTTTAAAACTAATAAGCGAATGTTGCCACCTGTTGTTTGTAATCGCTTCCAGTTCGCGACAGCTTGAGATGCGTACCTCAATGTAATACTCGCCTTGTCTGGTAGGGTCGCTTTGATGAGTATTACCGGAAGCTACCCGACGTGACAGGAAATTTTTCAATGTTGCAGCTCGCACAGGTACAACTCTTTCATCCTGTAATACGCAATAAGAAATGATAAGATATATCCACAGAAATCTTAATAATAAGTATATATTTATCGCTACATGAAACACGATGTGACAAATTGTTTACATAATATATAAATCAGAACAATTTGGAAATAAGTTTAAATCTATCATACACCTACACCAAATAGACAGACAAAAGTAAAGTTTTATTATTTTTAACTATTTCTAAAAACAAGATTTTACATAAAAAAAATTTAAGAAATATAATATACCTAATAACATAATATGTATAGGGTTTGATATTCTCAGGATCATGTGGTCCGGGACCTTTAGAAGGTATGCAAGGGTTCTATCACTACTATGTTATTGTTAATTCAGGATCGAACCCAAAAACTTACACCAGCATCATCAGCACAGACTTATGCTATTGAACAAAGGAGATAATCGCTTTTTAAGTCAATAAAACATATTAATTAACACTGCTAAAATATTATTTAATTTGGACTCACCTCAGAATCAGGGAAGACTTCTAATTTCTTTTTCTTAATAGTGATCGGCCCTGGGTCGGTCTCCGACTCCGAGTCACTTTCCAATTTTTGATGTAGAAGGCCCTTCTACATCAGATTCAAATGGATTTATTGAAGACCTGCAACAAAAAATTAGTTAGTAAAAGTAAAAAAAAAAGCAGAAATAACTATAAATAATATTTCTGCCTTATGAACCAAATATTAATACATACATACTTAGCGCCTGAGCAGTATCTACGGTTGACAAATGGTATCTATGAAGTATTTCAAAACGCCTCAAGGAGCGACATTTTATAGTCTAAAATTATAAAGCCGTGATTAGAGTAATACTTTCCACATTGATATTAATTTTTAAGCTAAGAAAATGAAATTCATCTATCTTAAATAAGACTCTATAGCCCTCTAGTGTAGAGCTTAGTTTCAATTATCGTATGTTAAAATTAGACACTTCAATGTAAACATAGCCTTACCATTGAAATTTGGAGATAATACTATCGCAGCGACGCTCTGTCGCAGCAATTTGAGACGAAATTTTTATAAGGCAATGATATGTACTCGCAAGTAAAGCTAGATGCTTGAAGCAGCTTAATTTAAAATGGTTTGCAATACTAACATAATTAAGTGTCCATTATAAATTGATTTTCGTATTAAGATATTAGACCTAAATTATAAAAAAATTGAATTATCCAATTTCTGGAAATTAGAAGTGAACAGACATAATAATAATAATAATAAACCTAGATATTCTCTAGATTACTCTTTGCCTATTATTTTGTTATATTAAAAAATAAATATTTATTCGGTTACCGTCGATACTTATCGCCGATTATCTTATTTGGGAAATTATATTCAAAAATAGATGTCCAAAAATGCGTGCCATGTTATATGAAAGAAATATCATTTTTCATCATTGGCCTAGCCTTTTCCCAACATTGTTGGGGTCGGCTACCAGTCCAACCGGTTTCAGCTAAGTACCAGTGTTTTACAAGGAGCGACTGCCTATCTGACCTCCTCAACCCAGGCAACCTGGGCAACACGATACCCCTTGGTTAGACTGGCTGTCAGACTTTTTCAAGCTTCTGACTACCTGTAACGACTGTCAAAGATGTAGGAATTAAAGCCGGGACCCACAATTTAACGTGCCTTCCGAAACACGGAGGAACTCGTTATGACAAAGATGGTCACCCATCTACGGACCAACCGCATCAAGCATAGCTTAACCTGTGATCGAATCACTTATGCGGTTATAGCTTAGCCACGAGCTCCTCATATGAAAGAAATATATGATTTTTAATAGACATACTTACCCAAAATAATCGTATATATGTGTTTGAATCACATTGAAACAGCCTCATTAAATCAATTATAACTTAATATTGATTGAATATTAAAATTAAGTATTTATGTTATAATGTTTTATACCTAAATTAATAATAGTCGTACTCTATAAGCCATAGTTGTTTTATTAGGTACTTACCAAAATGATCCATACTTCAAGCAAACTTCAAGCGGTCATTCATAAAAGCTCATTAAAAAAAAATCCTTGTCTTTCATCACAGTAATTATACTCGCAATAATGATAAAAATAATTCATTTATTTTTGAGGTTTGTAAAATGTCGCCTTTTCTCATTCATAATGATCAATATGCTTTTAAAAATAAAATTTTGTTTTCATTTTTTTTTAATCATGATTATATTGTGAAAAATCATGATAATTTGAAATAAAGAGAAGATTTTTAAAAGATATTAAAAATAATTATTATTACCTTCTACATATTCTTTCTATACTATAATATTATAAAGAGGTAACATTTTTATTTTTGTATGTAACGAATAAACTCAAAAAGTATTGAACCGATTTCAAAAAATGCTTTCACTCATTAGAAAGCTACATTATCCCTGAGTAACATAGGTTATATTTTATTCAGGTACAGGAAGTAGTTCCCTCGGGACGCGGGCGAAGGTGCTCGAAACAGCTGGTTAATAATAATAGCAAATATATTTCATTATTAAATATAACATGTCGATACCAACATGCAAAAAAAAAACTATTATATTTTGATAGCTATCTGGCAGGTACAGACGCCAGCAGGTCAAGCTATACAAAACTGTCAAGGGACATGGCCGGAAATTGTATGAACCTGTGCCCCAGCATGTACACGAATAAAATCTACGTCAATTAATAGTAAACATCGTCAGAAACAAGAATAAAAAAGATTTATATTGCTCAGCAGTCGCTGACAAGAGTTATGAAGGTTGAAAGTTAAGTAAGGTTAGGTTGAAAGTTAAACTATGGTTAAAGCACTTTTATGTTCCTGGTATATAAACATTAAATCTAGACATTTAAAATTCATAATACAATCACTTGAACACTGAGAGCAGCATTATTGTTGATTGGAAGTTAGAACAATATTACACAATATTATTCTACTGATACCACTTTGGATTAGACAGCAAATAAAAGAAATTCAATTGTTGAAACATTTAATATTAATAAAACATTATAAATCATTATAAATTGCGGCTGGTGAAAAGACAGCTTCTTGGTATCTCGTCCATACCAAGTACCAAAGAATTGTCATAATATGAGCACAACATCCAACAGTCCGGTTGCCAGATACACAATTACACCAATAACTTAAGATACCATTTCTAGGTTGGTCTTCAAATGAGGGAAGCTCGTCATATAAAAAATACGTGTAATATTCACGCCTGGACGAATGTCTCGATTTAATACGTCCTCTTAATAGAAGAGGATGATTTCCTTCAATTTCAAGTGCTGCGAAAGTATTTGATAAACTTGAGTTCTCCAATAATAACTCCCATTCATTAGAATGCGCATAAAGCTTATTATAAAACAGCAAGGCTGATTTAATTAAGGTAGGCACTATACCCTATTCAACGAGCCATGAGCCAAAAGGTAAACAAACCATAAAAAGGGTTCTTTAAATGTCACGATTGATGTAAAGCTTATTTTATAAAAATAATACTACGGAAGTTATACACAGACAACATAAGAAATTATTTTTTAAACCGAAGCCTATAAAACTTATGTAATCTGTTCAGACTTATTTGAAAT
Organism: Trichoplusia ni; assembly: GCF_003590095.1. Classification (NCBI taxonomy): domain Eukaryota; kingdom Metazoa; phylum Arthropoda; class Insecta; order Lepidoptera; family Noctuidae; genus Trichoplusia; species Trichoplusia ni. The sequence continues at coordinate 15,267,857 of NC_039482.1, forward strand.
CAAATATCATAAATGCCTTAAATTATATTTTTAATTTTAATTAATTATTTATAAAATTGTTTACATGTAAAAGAACCTAAAAAAGAAGTTGTTCTCAAACTTGGAACGAATTTTAATACGACTAAATGTAGACCACAGATATTGCGAACATTTTACATCAAAATGTGACGTTTTGTCATCGGCCGGGTCATACCCGCCATCTTTACTGTCGATCAACTTGTTGATGCGATAAGTGCTACTGCCGATATTTTCGTTAAATTAATGTTATTTCGTTGTTACCTTTCTTGTTTTCTTTAAGTTTATTGTTTTGTTACGTTTAGAGTTATTTGTTTTGTTTTTGTTATATTGACGTTTTCGTGAAAAAACATGAGTGAACCTAAACCTGGGCCAAGCAATGCTTGTACTTTTTCTTCGCCGAAGAAAAAACGAGCAAAGAAAACCCCAATGAATTCAGCGGAAAAAGTGACTGTTATAAACGTATTCAAACACGTTGAAGAAACGTGGCCGCAGGATTCGTATCCGTACAAAACTGATGTTATTAATAAAACAGCTGAAGTTATGGGAATTTCACGAGCCACTGTAAACCGATTTATAAAAGAATACAAAACAACGGGCTGCCTGAAATCTCCTCCAAAACCATCACCGAGAGTGTCTAAGATTGACACATTAGACGACATGGATTTAGGTGCAATACGCCGAAAAGTACACATGTTTTACTTTAATAATGAACTGCCCACCATTGATAAGGTGCTGGAGGCTGTAAATTCAGACGAAACGCTGCCCAGTTTTAAAAGGACAACATTTTATAAAGTCTTGAAGAAACTGCAATTTAAATACGTCAAACGCAACCGCAAGAGTGCACTCATTGACAGAGATGACATTGTGTTATGGCGTATCAAATATTTGAACACAATAACAAAATTAAGGAATGAAGGCAAAACAATTTATTACACGGATGAAACTTGGCTCAATGAAGGTTAGTTTAAACATATTCTATATATAAGACTCCATATCCTTCAATGATTACATAACTTTATAATTACTGGAGCCCTGGAAAATAGTTGATTATAAAAAGATTTTAAAGTACAAGTTTTAATTACTAAAGAATTTATGTTGTAAGTAATACGCTTAAATAATATTCTATTGCAGGACACACTATGAACAAAGTTTGGCAGGACGAGACAATAAAGTCGGTTAAAGAAGCTCATCATCAGGGTTTATCCACTGGGTTAAAAAATCCAAGTGGAAAAGGAAAACGACTCATTGTGGTTCACATAGGTAACGTTTAATTTTAATGCAACACTAACATAAGCAGTGGTATTTAGTATTCTCCCACATTACCTCATTATGTTGAAATTCCATATAACTATGATTATTGTAAATTAAGTTTCCATATATTTATTATTAATTTGTTTACAGGCTCAAACACAGGCTTTCTGGAAGGAGGAGAGTTAATTTTTGAAGCAAAGAAAAACGATGGCGACTATCATTCTGAGATGGATTCATACAACTTTGAGAAATGGTTCGGTCAAATTCTATTGAAATTAGATGCTAACTCTGTTATTGTCATGGACAATGCACCATACCACTCAAGGAGAAAAGAAAAGATTCCTACATCTTCAAACAAAAAAAGTGAATTGCAAGCATGGCTAAAAGAGAAAAACATATCCTTTGAAGAAACAGAGGTAAAAGCTCAGCTACTTTTAAAAATAAAAGAAGTAAAAGATATTTACCAAACATATGTTGTCGATGAAATGGCCCATGAAAAGGGAATCACAGTGGTGAGGCTTCCACCTTACCACTGTGAATTAAATCCTATCGAATTAAGATGGGCCCAAGTCAAAGGATATGTTGCTCAAAATAATAAAAGCTTTAAGCTAAATGAAGTTAAAATTTTATTAGCCGAAGCAATTCAAAATGTAGCAACGGAAGAGGCTTGGCAAAAGTGCATTGACCATGTAATAAAAGAAGAGCAAAAGATGCTAAAAATTGATGGCATAATTGATGATTTAGTTGACCGCTTCATTATCCATGTTGGTGAAAGTTCATCAGAATCGTCTGAATTCACAGAATAAATAATTAAATAAGAGAGATCTTTGGTTTTATTATCCTCATAGTTAAGTACCTTCTAATAAATCTTAAGCAATTATTTGTACACGTGAACTATGTAAGATAAACTGAAACAAATAAAATCATAATGCATAGTTTGATTGCAATTTTATCATAGAGTCATGCTTTCATGAAATACAACAAAAGAACAGTAAAGCTAACTGCTAGTTACACAAATGAGAAACTTTACATTAAATTAAATGAAAATAAAAACTAAAATAAAAGCTTGAGAAACATTGATTTCTTTGTTTACACTTTGGCTCAAGACCAGATGAATAGGGTATAAATAACCTGCACTTTGCTGACATCCATCAAATATGCATCGCCTAGATGTATTGGCACAACATCTATAATTAGGTAGGGCAATTGATGAAACATCTTGACCTGGGCCAAGATGAAGTTGTGGGGCAAGTGGTGCAGGAATTGGTATTTGGATATTTTGATCAAGTTGGTGATCTTCTAAGGCATCAAAACGGTTGGAATCAGTAATAATTCTTCGGCTCACTTCTCTGTTAGCTCTCATGTAACAACCTTGACATAAAAAGTTGGCTGCTCTAACCTGAAAAAAAAAGATGAAAGTAATACCACTCACACTTGACAATCAATAGCTTAACTTTCTATATTTGCAAACTCAAATGTATGTACATAACAATATTATTATTTTATTGCCAACATCAAAGCAAGACACATATTACAAAATAAAATACCCCATCTCATCTCTGTCAATCAAACAGATACTCATACAGTTTTTACCAATATATAGAGTGATTAATGTGGAAGGTGAAAGTATATAATACATCCATATTATAGCACAGAAATACAGAGAGTTCCAAAGATTTGTAAAATCCATGTGGAGTCAGAGTAAATCACTAGTTATCTAAATAAGGCAAGTAAAGACTTGTCCTAACTGATTCTGAATTGAAAATATTCCTCATTAATAATAATTAATATTAAATCAGCATTAAATATTACTTTATAGTAACTATATTGACTCGCCTGTAACATTTTGAATTAGAACTTCAAATAAGTTTAAATTATTTAATGTCTTGACTACACTATTAAAACTGTAACAATAAATTCACATGTAGATATTTAAAAACGTACTACTTACATGTCATCATGTAAGTACTGCCACAGTGATACAACTGAGGCAGGAGGGCTTCCCTCCAGAATTTCGTGTCTTTTGGCATGTGTAACTGATTTACCACAGCCATAACAAACATTGATATGACCGGGTTGTCTTTCCCTGGAATTCGTTGCAAGACATCTTGATATCTTGTCATAACACCATAGAAATCTAAATAACAAGGTAATAGAAGTGCCAACGCCGCGTGACCTTGTCGCCACACTGGTGTCTTGGACGACACCAGCGCGCGAACTTACGCTCAGTCGCTCGCGGAACGTCGTCACAGCAAGAACCACTAAAAATGGTGTTTTGCGGCGTTTCTCAGGCTGGAAATTCATCTGCATCGTGTAATAACATAAATAAATAGATAACATTTTATCGGTAAGTAAATTATTGCAGTAATATTGATGTTATTGCAAAATTAAATTTCAAAACATAACCTTCATTATAAACCATATTTATATCGCACCATCCTGCAACAATTGCATTCTTTACTAATCATTGCCTCTGCAGTAAGAGACTTACAGAAATGCACCGTTGTAAAAAGAGAAATGTATAACGAAAAATAATATTTATCAATGCGATCGTATTTGTAGTGATACGGCCGCACAAAACTGTCGGAAATAGTGATGTGGTTAAGTGCGGACAAATTATCCAAAATGAAAATTGTATACGAAAAGTAACAATTTTAATAGTCGTTTGTTTTTGTGAACATATTATTGAATATATTTTTATTTCAGAATCCCGCAGAATGCAAATAAATACAAAAGACAAGTGGATGACTACCACGGGTAAACGAAATTGGTACCCTACAACTTAGGCCGAATATACACTATGAAATTAGTTTATCCAAATCTCATAAATACCTATTTTTTTATTATGAACGTTTACTAGTCATACGATACATGAACTGGGCTGCTTTTGTAAGACGACTAAAAAGTCACCGTACATACCAAACCTACCGTACCAAGTATTTCCTAATAATATTTTTTTTTGTCAACCGACAATTAGCGAATTTTTTTTTTGTAAGTAGGTAATGTAATCCATAGAAGAATACAACAAAAAACATTTTCACTCATAATTTCGTCTTTCATTATATTTCGGATCCGTAGTCAATCCCTAGTGTAGTTTACGTAATCACTACAACTAATGCAAGAAAATGCAATGACTGTGTGAGTTAGTGAATCCATACAATGACAAAGTCAACCTTATTGCAATAGACGTACGGCCTAGTGTTGTTTGCTTGTTCTTCTCGATGTTAATGTTTGCGTGATTGCGTAGTTATTTGCTGTGAATGTGTTGAAGCCCCGCCCACCGGCGACATGCGTTTCGATAGATCGCCGCGGTGTATGCCATTTCTATTACCTTGTTATTTAGATTTCTATGCATAACACGCACCACAGACATGGCTATGAGATGATAACTGTGAAGGTAAAATAAGTATCTTTATTAGTCTTGAGATTATAGATAGGTATTTAAATAATATGAATGCTGTAGGTATAAAAAAGATTTAATGATGCTACAACATACCTCGAATGTTAACCACTCCGATAAAAGAACAGTCATATCGGGAGGTAATGATGATATAACATGTCTCCTGATACGTTCTCCGATTGTGATCCGGTTGTAAAAGGTCAATTTTCCTTGAGTATACACAGTACGACTAGTTAGTAGAGCACTCGCGTGGGGCTACAACACTAAAATATAAATATTATTATAAACGAAAAAACAAACCGGCGCAATGACAGTTTATTGTTTACATTGACATTAGACGCTCGATATTCATCACTTCAATGTTGTCAGCACAAAAGTGACTATCTACCTTTGTACGCGAACTTAGTTTTATTTACTTAATAATATTTATGGTTTCATTTATTTAAATAAATTAGAAAGCTTAAAAAAATATATGTGTTATGTTAGTTATAATTAATTATGATCATTTTACATTTTAAGCTCGATGTCTATAGTGACGGACTTTCCCTACTTTGTTCTTTGTGAATATTATATGGCAACATTAAGGGTACTTTTGAGTGGAGTACAAACGAAGAAAATCTTTTTATTGTATGTTTTTTTCTCCCGCTGCTACAGTAAATTGAGCTATTTTCATAATTCCTTATTCGTTTTTTTATCATTATTGGTTTTATTTTGGTTCTTGTACACTCTGGGGCAGAATCCGGCCAAGTACTTTTCTCAACTAACTTTGAACCTAATGCTTGAGATTTAAAGTTAAAAATCTATTAAATAAAATTGATATATTGTAGTAACTTGATGTGCTGGCGTCTGTACATTGCTAAACTTTGATCTTCTATTATTAATTTGATAACCCATCGTGGAATAGAACTTAGGACTTGTGAGGTAGTTAATATTAACTGTTTAGTAATCTTGTTTGTGTATTGCAAGTTACGCTTGTCAGAAGTTCACAACTTAAACAAAGTGAGCTCTAGAGAAATAAGATATAAATCGAAATCAAATGTTCGTCGTTTGATTCAACATTTGATATGATCAGTCCCAGTAAGCAGATGCACTTCGAACCATAACTGCTGATAATAAATATGTACGATCGATGCAATCAGATCACTATACAAATTAGTTCTCGATTATAAAATTGGGGCTCCTGTATCACGCAGCTCGAGCGAGCGACAGCGCGAGAGCGAGTGATACAGAAGCCCCAATTTTAACCTACTAACAGCAGCTTCAGCTAATGAATTATAATGAGGGCTGTATGCAGGCGTGAAAATAAACTCGATGCCCTCCTGCGCCATCTCAGATGCAACATTTGATGATTGCAAGAACCTATACATCTCATTTGATGCTCCAACAAAGTTAGTCCCGTTATCGGACGTGATGCTTCGAGGCTTGCCCTGATGCGCCACGAATCGATTTAAAGCAGCCATATAAGCTTCAGTGGTGAGGTCAGTGACGAGCTCCAAATGTAAATTGGTTCTAATATTAGGTAGCTGACCCATTACTGGCTGCACATTTTGAGACCTGTGTCTGAAACATTTAAGGCACCTATTTACGACAAACCTTGCTAGGTTTCTACCACCTAGAGGCCAATAAGTTTGTCGTATATGTGACAATAACAACTGTGGACCAGCTTGTGCAAGCTTTAAATGTTGCATTTGAAATATAAGCTTGGTGAGAATGTGCTTACTGCATAAAAGAATGGGATGTTTCACATTAAAATCGTAGGGTGAATTATCAAGTCTTCCGCCCACGCGGATGAGGTTATGATTGTCAATGAACGGAGACAAAGGAAGTAACCTACTTTTACGTGGTAATCTCTGTCCAGACTTTAAAATGTGATACTCTTCCGCAAACATTTCAAGTTGAGAATAATGTATAATTAAATTTAATGACCTTTCTAGTTCTAGTGTAGAAAGATTACCATGCAATTTATTCTTATTTTTTAAGCTGTAAATAAAGCGTTGTACATATGTGAATATTTTAGGTATTTTTGTAAAAATAGAATACCTTTCTAATAAGTTATGTATGATTGATGAATTAATGTTTACGTCTGAACGATTATGATATGAATGATGATCGCTATTGCTACTAATGAAATGAGTTACTACTTCCGGCAAATCATGTTTCTCAGTATTGTGGGCCATTCATTTTCGTTAAGTGACAGAAATGAAGGTCCGGACCACCAGAGGGGTGTGTCCTTGATAATGTCGGCCCGGAGACTACGGGAAACAAGATCCGCCGGGTTGTCCTTCGACGGTACGTAGTTCCAGGTATGACCCCATGTGCTCTCCTGTATCTCGTTGACTCTATTTCTAACAAAAGGTTTTAGTTGGTTGGAAGGAGTAGAGAGCCAACATAAAACGATCGTTGAGTCACACCATAATCTACACTTGTGAATGGGTATGGTGAGTGATTCCTGAACCTTAGTACACAGCCTTGCACCCAACAAAGCCCCACAAAGTTCAAGCCTCGGGATTGTAGTGGATTTAATTGGTGCTACACGATTTCTAGATACTAGAAGTTGTACGCCAGTGGCTCCGACACTATTTGATGACCGAATGTACACACAAGCGCCGTACGCCTTTTCAGAAGCATCGGTAAAGACATGTACTTCGTGTGTAATAGAGTCTTCAAGTATCTTGGCTTCGACAACGCACGGACCCACCAAGCCCAGTGGGTCGAAAATCTGACTGATAACAGAAAGGACATGGCGTTTGGGGATTTTACTAGTAGACGTAATATTAATTGTGTATGTCAGTGAATCAGAGTCACAGACCCAGTTAAGTCCTAGGGTTTTAGACTGTGAACAGTTAAGGTGCTGCTCTGAAAAATGTAAAATATTATATGAATCATTATTAACTTTATTCGAATTTATTTGCTTTAAGATTTCCAAAGTATTTGATCGCCATTTGCGTAAATTAAATTTTGCTGAAGAAAGAACCGATTTAACAATTTTTGTGACTTCTACAGTGTCGGATATTGTATTGCTTCCACTAAGAAAGTCGTCGACGTAAAAGTCACGCCGTATGGCGCACTGTGCGCGACTATCCTCAATGTTATCAGCCAGACTCACCAAACACTTGGTGGCCAAATAGAGAGCAGACGCAGTACCGTATGTCACTGTACTTAATGTGTAAGTCCTCAGAGGTTCTGAGGGATCAAAGTGGAAGACAATTTTTTGAAGGGAACGCTGGTCTGGACTAAGCTCAATGGCTCTGTACATTTTCTCTACGTCGCCTGTTACCACGTATCTATGCTGAAGAAAGCGTGTTAATATGGAAAACAGATCGTCTTGCAGTACCGGACCGACCATCTGAATGTCGTTAAGAGACACTCCCGTACTAGTAGGAGCTGATGCGTCGAAGACTACGCGTAGTTGAGTAGTGGTACTGGAATTCCGAATGACGCCATTATGTGGAATGAAATACTTTGTCACGGATTGTGATTCGACAGAGGAAGTACAGTCGGCGTCTAATGTCATGTGACCTAAGCGCTCGTACTCTAGCATAAAGTTATAATATTTGGTTTGAAAGGATGGATCACGCTTAAACCGTTTCTCTAGAGATAAAAAAGGATTACTAGCATTTACGTAGGATTGTCCTAGACAGCTTGGATCGCCCTTTAAAGGCATTTTAACAACAAACGCACCATCGTCATTACGGACGGTGGTTTGCGCGAAAAGTTGCTCACACATTATCTCTTTAAGAGAGTGCGAATGTTTGCTTGAGATGGTGTCAAGCTCCCAAAATTGAGTAAAGTCGGGAGTGACATGGGAATGATGGCAAAGATTATTAGATGCATAGAAAATAGAACTAGATTGATGCGAAATACTACCAGATACAAGCCATCCGAGTTTAGTCTCGCATAATTTAGGTAAGTTTTTTCCTAAGTCTATTCTGTTGCTGCCTAAGACATTCCAGAAAACTTCAGCCCCTACCAGGATGTCGACGACCGACGGAACATTAAAGTTCGGGTCTTCCAGTTTAAGACCTGAAGGAATAGGGACATGCTTGTACATGTGTACGAATGAAGACGGGAGTACCTTTGTAATTTCAGGTATAAGATGACAATCAATATCTACAGTGAAGGCACAGCATAAAGACTCTATTGATAGGTGACAAGACTGTGTACTGGTGGATACAAGATTATTAATACCCGTTACCTTGGTACTCGTACCGCGTCGTAACAAACCCAGTTTCTCCGATAAATTATCCGTTATAAAGTTTGCCGTGCTGCCGTTGTCCAGCAAAAGACGCGCAGTGTACTGCTTATCACGGCAGTCACCTTCACGACAGCTGTGGACAGTAAAATATGCGCAGAAGTGGCAAGCTGCATAGTATTGGCTGAAAGCACAACATTTGAAGAAGAAGGTGAAGCAGAAAGTAAAGCAGAAGGCAATGGATTGGCACAAGATTTAGGCTCATTATTTTCTAAATGCAAAAGCATATTGTGCTTTACTTTGCAATATTTGCAACGTGAAAATGGACACTTTTTAGGAGTGTGGCCAAAGCGTAAGCAATTTAAACACACATTGTATTCGTTTGCCTTTTTGATGCGATCTTCTATAGATAAGCTTCTAAAAGATTCACATTTATATAATGTATGTGCTTGGGAGCAGAGTGGACATTTATTATTATTATTAGACTTTTTTATTATTATGTTATTAGTACTAGTTTTATTTAAATTACTATTATTTAAGGCTACAATAGTACTCGAACCTGAAAGATTACAGTTAGACTCCACTGATTCTAACCAGTCCGCTTTTTTGCCTAAAAAGGTACAAAATTCTGTTAAGGTAGGATCATCTTTTAAATTATTATTCTCCTTGTTCTTCCCATTCACGACTAGTCATTAAATCTAATTTTTTACACATGAAATAAATAATTATGTCATCCCAATATTGAGAGGGCCTTTTTAACGTGGTAAGTGCCCTAATATTTTTATTAATCACATCTACCAGATTTCTAATGGGCTCACTTGACTCTTTTATAATTGAGCCTGCAAATGAGGCAAGGCGGTTGTTATTGTACCGCTCACACAACAGGTTCCACGCAACATTATAATGACTTGCTTTAAAATCGAAGTTTTTAATAATTAAAGCTGCGTTTCCTTGTAGTGAGGCTCGCAGGTAGTGGAACTTGTTAATATCACTTATTGTTTTATTATCATGAATCAGTGACCCAAACGTATCTCTAAACTCAAGCCAAGATTGGTAGTTCCCATCGAAATGAGGCAAATCTATTTAAGGCAAACGAACAAAACCATTTCTAAATGAATTGTGTGCACCTGAGTCAGCATCTTTGAAGCCCGCCTCCAATCCTGCAACGTTGGACGAAACGCCAAGCAAGCTGCGCGTGAGTGCCACGAGATTGAAGAACTGGCGGTCGAAGTCCTCTCGCTCAGTAAACGCGGAATCGGCGTCGTCGGCAAGCACCTCAATTTGTGTCTGCTAATCATCAAAGTCGGCGTGTAAGGCCTCGAACTTATTGAAACGTTCTTCTAAGTCTAAGCGCTGCAACTCAGATACTGCGGAACTACTCTTAACTAAGTTTAAATAATTGCTATAGAGAGTGACCTTTGATTTAATTGAACTACGTTTCTTAGTCAATGTTTTCAACTCAGCCATTTTAGAGAGAAATCACAGCAATACTAATGATAATAATGAATAATAACTGCAAAACAGCTGTGCGTGAACAAAAGGTGTCGATAATCAATGTCAAGGTCAACGACTCGACACAGGTTATAAAGCAATAAGCCAATGACTAAGCGTTTTTTCAACGAAATGTTCGTATTTAAATATGCAGTGCAATTTTAAATAAGAAGAAACACTAAAAGGAAAGCGTGAGGGCAAAATTAAATATTCACCGAAGGATTTGGAAAATAGAATAACGATTTTCGGGTAAGAAAAGTGTGAAAAAAATAACTAATTGGAACGGACTCACTCAAAGACTGTATTATACTCCCAAATAGTGACTCCCACGATGACGATGCAAGCTGATACAGGAACGAATTCGTTGTTAATCTTCTCGGCCACGTTGTACTCGCGAGCGGTCAAAGTCCGACGGCCCGCACGACGACGATGTTAATTATAGCAAAACTGGTATAATTATATTTGCACGATCGAAAGACCAATATGAGTGGGCTCAGTCGGGTCGATACAACAAAGGCAGTGGACTGTATAAAGGTTTATTACTGTAGTAACAATAGTAGAACAATGAAATGCCCGTTGGTCAGCGCGTCCGTGAACGAAGTGAGTGGTAGGAGGCACCGCGACGCGTGAGCGGCCGGCGTTCAGCCCCACTCCCCGCGCCTGCACCGGTGTCGCCTACACGCAGTGTGATGCGCCGACAACACACACTCTAGATACACAACTTTACATCATCACACAATGTTTTCAAGCTCCCAAAACACGAACTTTCATCTCCAAATTCATGACAGCCACTTTTGTACCCCTTTACTTAATTCCCTTTCTACAATTATTAAATGATGTAACGGTTTACTCACGCGTATTTATCGGGGTAGCCCTTTCTACAATGTCTAATGATATTATAGAATATATAAGAAACGTCGACGACGTTTCTGTATCAGATGCTCGTGTCTGTGCTCCCGAGCAAACTAAGTTATTTATAGGTAATCTAAGTGCATGCTATACAATTTTAACACAAAATATTCGATCCATCAACCGTAACTACAAAGAAACTACCTAGAAACTCTTGTCCACCGTATAGACTTCGACAGCGATTTTCTGGTTCTTACTGAATGTTGGTTGTCATGTAACAGCAGCTGTCGAATATCCGCACTACCTAACTACACTTCGTACAGTACGTTGTATACGCGAAATAATCCTTGTTAGCCTCCTGCGAAGAACCTGACCTTCTTGGAGTAGCCTCAGGTTTACTTATAAAGCTTGAAACTGACATAAATTTTTCACTTTACCTACGAGAGGCAACAACTGTTTAGACCATCTTATAATACGAACCAAGACAAAAACTATGACACTAGTATATAACACCACAGTGACTGATCACTGCTCTTCCCTTTTCTCACTAAATAAAAATAAATTAAAACATACAGCTCAAAAAACTTATTCAAAAATAGATTACGAGGCACTAGACACCTACATGGAAAATCTTGACTTTAATCTCCTGTAGGTCGTTGTGTGTAAGGATGGATGCTCGTAAAGAATGTAGTCGAGACGTATAGAAGTTTGAAGAAACAGTTTATTACGTTATACAGTTCAGTTCACAACACAAAAGAGTTCCACATGAAGAGAAGGAGTGGTTGAAGTATATTTAGATGAACAGAAAGCAAAGCAGATAGTAATAAAGACAATAATAAATAGCGAAATCGTTTAGCGTAAGCGCGGCGCAGCTAGTAAGCATACAGAAGTATTCAAAGCGGTGGCAATAGGCTAACTGCAGGCGGTTCAATCTTAGTACAAAAAACTGGGGAAATCAGTGGTTACAACGATACTAATTCACGATGTGTCTGTTAGTCCTTAAGCGAACAAGTAGGAAGGTGTTTTCTTATTTTGTCGGGTTATAACGGGTATGGTACTGACTCTGGATACCAGATGGCGGCTCTGCACTAATGTTCACTAAAATTCCAACAGATGTCACTAAACAGAATCTAACACTGACAATTTATTGAGAGGCAGATTGCTACTAAAAGAGTAGTTTTTATTTTATTTGCCGGAAAATATTATTAATTTGTTCAAAAATTTTATTAATATAAATTTGTTAATAAGACATTTGATTGTTAGAGGGAAATATTATCAAATAATCCGAAAATGTTAAACAATATCTATCCAAACTTTACTCCATGAGATTATGGTGATGGTAGAATTTTGTTGGTGGTCTATTTTTCAATAAACTGGTACCCCCAAATGCAAATGTCTACTAATGCCTGACGCTCGCGCCGGGTTCATGTGATATTTTTGTGTTCGTGTTGTGTTCTTTCTGTATGTCGTTGTTCATTTGTCGTTGAGTTGAGCAAAAGTTCCTCCGGCTAACCCACAATTGTGACCAGAAAGGAATTTAGTGTTCCGTCTCCATTCCTGTAATTGGTTTATTTGAAATAAATGCTATGAGTTTGAGTTACTTAATGAAATGTTTCATTTCTAAATCCTTAATGTCCTACAGCATAGCCGTTCCATCCATAAAATTTTAATAAAAGTACCTGTACGTACGTACGCATAGCCTCTATTTATATGTGTATAGGTATAGCTATAGTTATAGACATAATGAGTAATGATTCCAACTCCTGATAACAGATGGCTAGCATCTAAGCGTAGGTGGTTACCCATTTTAATGCCGAAGATTGGTCTCTATTACAGTATATCAGAATGTACTCTGTGGCTAACTGGTTGGCGGTTCTCTCGCTCGCACCTGACGGCCGGTACATGAGCGCAGGATCTCGCTCGCACCCGCGGGCGAGTGCGCCGGGCCGACCAGTCCTTAAACAATAGGCGGCGTCATAGCTGCGATCGTGCAACTGATAACAAACTACTACTAATACATAAGATCTGTTTGTCTGGTATTTTATTGATACAGAATTTTGTAAATATGTATATAAAAATGATTCTATATAATGCAATGCGCTTAATATGTTTATGTTTGGTAGTTAATAAGTTATTTATTTTATATTATATATGTATATAATTTTAACAATTTATTTTATTTAACTAATTTAATAAATACATGAGATATTTAATTGACACATAACATTTGCCAAATATTTTACTGTTACTAATTTTGACAATATTGAAAATTATAAAGTTAAGTGGGCACTACACCCCTTTACCTTGTATCGGATCCTAACATTGCTGTAGTATATCCTTCAATACCTATTGTCGGCTCTTAGTCGCGCGTGCCCTCTCACTTCACCGCCCACAGCTGACTGAGCTGTTTACGGCCGCACGCGCGCCAGAGATGACATAATGCTTCCTTCTCTTTCACTCACATACACTACATCCCTTCCTTATTTTTATTTTTTTCAAAATCAATAAAAGATCAATCAATAAAATAATTACTAGTTTTATTATACTCCTAATTACTGATTTAAATCAACATCAATCTCCTCATTGTATCTTTAATTCTGGTCTTCTATGTAATTAGTCTTATCGTCTCCCACATCCTCTTCAGAACTCTCTTCTACTGCAATTTCTGAATGTTGTCCTTCGGTTTCTTTATTCATCGATTTCCATTCCCCCTCTACTTTCTTTAGATGCAGTATGTTTCGTCTCAACTGTTGTCCAGTTTCATCATTCTGTACTTCTACGTCTCCACCGGTTTTAGATTTTACAGTATACGTAGTAGTATCAAAGTTTAGACTCAATTTGTTAGATTTATTGGTATTCTTAACATACACTTATCTCCTATCTCTAATTCAACTTCACGTGCTCTTCGTTTTTTATTAGCATATTCTCTCCCTTTTTCTTTTTGTTCTTTGTCTTTATCCCTTACGTCAAAATCCTCAACATTTTGTTCAGCATAATCTATCATGGGGATCTTGTCCTTAAACTTCCTTTGAAAAAATAGCTCTGCCGGTGATTTTCCAGTCACACTATGTGGGGTGGAATTGTACATCGTCAAGTACTCTACCAGTGCTTCTCTCCAGCTTTTTCTTTCCACTTGACATATTTTGAGACGCTTGAGGATATCCCGGTTCTGTCGCTCCACTTCCCCGTTCTGTTGTGGCCAGTAAGGTATTGAATTGAATAGTTTTATATCATTTTCATGACAGTAAGTCTTGAACTCTGCCTTAATGAATTGCTTTCCGTTATCAGAAGTAATGGAAACAGGATGTCCTAGACGGCTAAAAAACTCTTTTAGTAAACGGATCATTTCCTTGCTGCTTATGTCTCGACAACTTTTAATTTCCTTGTACCTGGAGTAGTAATCAATCACCACCAATAGGTGATCGCCACTTGGTAATGGACCTAAAAGATCTATAGCGATATCAACCCAGGATTGGGTAGGTAATTCTCTCCTTTTGAGTGGGTGCGGAGGGTTTGGTGCCGATACTAGCGTACACCCTTTACAGGATCGTACTAATCTTTCCACGTCCTTATCATACTTGGGCCACCACACTTTCGCTCTAAGTCTCAACTTCATTGCGACTATTCCAGGATGGCCCTCGTGGGCAGCGTCCAAAACAAGTCGTCGTAATTGTTTTGGTATAACTATTTTAGTGCCTCTTAGCAATATGTCCCCAAAGAAACAATACTCGTTCTCAAATAGTTTGTAGCTCTTCACTGAATCATCCCATTTCCTGTTATATATGCCTTGTTTTACTTTTTGTATGTCAATGTCGGTTCTCGAATGTTCTTCAATATCTTTTATCGATACAGCTATTGGTCTAGCATGGTCAATTATATCCTGAACGTAATCTTTTTGCTGAGTTTCGTCATGCTTAAATGTACACAATCTGGACAAGGGGTCGGCTATGTTATTTTTCCTGGACGGTATATAACATTATATTTATAGGATTGAAGTCTCAGTATCCAACGTTCTATCCGTGCACAGGGTTTGGACTTTGGACCAAATATGACCTCAAGAGGCTTATGATCCGTGATTAAGTCAAACTCCTTGCCGTACAGAACATATGAAAGTGCTCCACCGCCCACACCAGTGCTAAAGCCTCTTTTTCGGTTTGGCAATACCGACGTTCGCAATCACTAAGTGTTTTGTTTCCAAACGCAATAATGCGTGGACCACTTTCATTTGTTTGTACCAGAATTGCTCCAAGTCCGACCGGACTAGCATCTGCAAATACCATGGTTTTATCGTCTACATTGTAGTACCCTAAATTTGGTATGTCACTCAAAGCAGCCTTTTAAAGCACAAAAAGCTGGTTTTGCTGACTTTTCCCCCAACAATCCCTTATATCAGCGTTTCTGGCTGATCCTTGGCGAAGCAATTGCTTCAATGGCTCTGTGAGGGTAGCCATATTTGGAATCCATTTTCCAATATAGTTAATAAGCCCTAAAAAGCTTTGTAGTTCCGAAATATTGTTCGGGGTTCTAAAATCTTTTATAGCCGATAAATATTTATTTAGTGGTCGAACTCCTTCATCAGACAATTCGTGTCCTAGAAATTGGACTTTCGTTGTTGCGTAGATACATTTATCTTCCCTTAACATTATGTCATTTGCCTTTAATGTTTCAATTACTTCTTGCAATCGTCTGTCATGTTCTTGCTTGTCCTTTCCATAAACTAAAATGTCGTCGATGAAATTAACGACCCCTTCACATTCTATTAACACTCTGTCGAGTGTTTTTTGAAACATCTCCGGCGCACAGGTTATACCGAACATTAATCTTTTAAAACGGTATAATCCCTTGCCAGAAATAAATGTGGTAATGTGTCGTGAGTCGGGCACAAGCTCCAATTGATGAAAAGCATCTTTTATATCCAATTTGCTAAACATTTTAGCGTTTTGGATCTTCGGTAGCAGCTGTTCCATCGTTGGTAATGGGTGATTTTCTCGCTTAATTGCCAAATTTGCGCGTCTCATGTCGATACAGAGACGGACATCGCCATCTGCTTTTAAAATCGGCACAACCGGGGATATCCACTCTGACGGTCCTTCTACCTTTTCTATAATATATTTTTGTAGTAGCTCGTCTATTTTGGTATTGATTTTCTCTTCTAAGGGAATTGGTATACGTCGGTAAGGCTGTATGACTGGTTTTATGTCCTTATCTATTGGTATTTGTATTTGAACATTTTTGAATTTTGGAAAGGGTGTCATCTCAACCTGGTTTATGTCCAATCCTAATTTTAGCACACCTAATGCAATAGCAGTTATTTTGCCTAGTAAATTACGTGTCCCTTTTTCTATGACATAGAAGGTAGCGTTTTGTGATTTTGTTCCAACACGGATATCCGCAGTAAAGGACGTCAATAGTTTGAGAGGGACTTCACATCCATATGCTACGAATGTCTTTCCTGGATTCTTTACTTCTTTTCCTGTCTTTAAAACGTTTTCTTTTATTTCTTTCCAAGTTTTATCTGTTATTAAATTATGTTGACATCCTGAATCAATGAGCATCTCTACTCGAGTTCCACCTACATGACAAGCGAGCGTATCATTATGCAGAACATTAAAAACGTAATCGATTTTATCTTCTATCGCATTCGCCTGTTTTATATCTTCGACTTTGTGATTTGACTTCTTTCTTTTCGCCTCTGCGCTTCTATCTGATTTGTTCGCTTCTTCATGACTTCGTTTTTGGCCCGTTCCTCTGCATTGAGCCTGGAAATGTCCCACTTTCTTGCATTTGATACAAATTTTACCTTTAGCTGGACACTTCGCATCATACGCTAGGTGATTCCAGCTACCACATCGGAAACACTCCTTTTTATTGTTCTTCATAAATGGCTTGTCCTTCTCTCGTATCTCAATTTTGTTTACAGTGTCCTTTCCCTTCTGGCTAAAATCACCCAATTGTCGTTCCACTACTTCTAAGGTATTTGCCTCGGTTATCACTTCAGTTAAAGTAATTTTTTCTCCTGCACGAAGTACTTTCTTCCTCAGTTCTTCCGATGAACACTTCTCAATTATCTGATCAATTAAATTGTCATCCACATCCGTAAATTGGCATTTTAGCACTTGTTGCCTCAGACGGACCAAATACTTCTCAAATTTTCTCGTTTTCTTCTTGTGACATTTGTCTGAAAAGATGTCTTTCATATCGTTTATTTTGCTTGGGTGCGAAGTATTCATCCAACTTTTTGATTGCTACTTCAAATACATCTTGACCAGCTTCATTCGACGTGATGTAACCACCGGGTATATTAAACAGTACTTCTTGAAGTTCTTGTCCTCCCCAATGTAACAAACTTGCGCGTTTTTTAGAACTAGTAGTAACATCTGCAGCTTCCAGGTAAATATATAAACTCCTCTTCCAGCGTTCCCATCTAGCTCCAACAGAACCTGCTTCGCCATCGCACTCGAATTTTTCTAATGTAAGACTTGACATTATTGAATCTGTGAACAAGGAAAGGAATAAAGAATGTCTCATCTTGGTTACCAAATCGGCATCATCCTTTGAACAACCTGACACATTCATTATTCATTCCTTACAACCTCTCTTTTCAACACCATGTAAACTGTTATTAATCTTCGGTAAACGGGCGTCACCCATAAAAACAACACGTCAAGGGCACCACCCGCACAAATATCACAGGGCTTCACCCGTATAGCTTCTACATCAACATTCTGATACACCTCAATTGCATCGCATTTGGTACTTACGGGCACACTGTCCGTATATAATTACTTTAAGTCCTTGCAGGCATCACCTGTTTGCGGACTACCAAGCATCATCTGGTAACATCACTCGTACATTTTGAAGTTGAAAGAAATCACGTTCAAAACCCGTGTACTTCATAAAATAATAAATAATTAGACATCCGTAGCGTAGGTGCAATAAGATCATACCTACATCTTTATACATTTCAACAGTACCTATTTGCACACATTTTAAACCTGGAATCGAACCAGGCCTCGTGGGCAAAACAAAAATTTTATTATTATGTGCATAATATGTTAATCACCCATCACTTCACTATCATACATAATTTACCAGTATTCAAAGCAAAAA